>NC_036857.1:38976586-39117953 GCF_002910315.2 Salvelinus sp. IW2-2015 | reverse complement strand
GACAACTACTGTGATTATTATTATTTGACCATGCTGGTCATTTATGAACATCTTGGCCATGTTCTGTTTTAATATCCACCCGGCACAGCCAGAAGAGGATTGGCCACCCAGTTCCTCTCTAGGTTCCTCTCTAGGTTTCTTCCTAGGTTTTGGCCTTTCTAGGGAGTTTTTCCTAGCCACCGTGCTTCTACACCTGCATTGCTTGCTGTTTGGGGTTTTAGGCTTGGTTTCTGTACAGCACTTTGAGATATCAAATGATGTAAGAAGGGCTATATAAATACATTTGATTTGATTTGAGGGGCTAGGGGTTGGTTTGGAATGTAGGGTACAGCTTTATGGTTTAAACATGGCGTACATGCCCATGTGACATTACCAACCATTTAAATTAGTATACAGTGTGCAGCGAGGAATACACTTCAGGGATGTAGAGGTAAATGCCATCTTAAATAAATGCATATATTCACACACAGGAGAACACTTGCAAACATGCACACAGACATGCCAGATAGACAATGCATTTGCAAACATGTACACAGTCAAGCACACTGCAGAGATAATTATTTTGGTTGCCGTATAGGACCTTATATCACACTCACATACAATACTCGCTTCCATGCTGATAGAATACATATAATTCGCTACCTCCGTGTTTCCATGGTGACCAGAGCACATTCATATTTTCCAAGGTGAGCAAAGAAGGTTTTGCTGGATTGTATGTTTTGTGCAAGGTATTTTCTGATTGGCCAAAGAGAAAATAAAAGAGCGATTTACTGTGCAAATGAAACATTTCCTTACCCATGAACTTGATGCCCAGTTCATCTGCTGCTCCATCCAAGGACACAGAGCATAAGAGAGGGAGAAAGAAAGAGAGACACAGAGGGGGAAGAGATGGAGAAAAAGTAAGGGAGAGCGATATACACAGAGAGATGGAGATGGGCAGAGGGAGAAGGAAAGGGGGAGAGAAAGAGAGTGGGAAGACAATACAGCGTTATTGAACAGCGTTATATGAAACACAGTCATAACCCTCACTCAGGATTTACCCACTTGGGCACTGCAGCTATAGTACTAGAACCTCCCTAAAATCCCTTTTAAATTATTATTTTTTTTTTTCAAACATATAAATATTGTTATTGAGACAGACAATAGGCTTTACAGACCTAAAATGCCTTTCATGTTCCAAGTCCACACAATAGGGAGGTTTATTATGACGTAGGTACTAGTATAAAAATAGTTGCTGAGTAGCATAACCGGTCAAGGGTGGGGAGAAGGGGGAGGTGTAGACTTCAATGAAAGATGACGATGTCATTGAAAGATGACAATGTCATGGTTTGTTATGTGATTGAAATTTGCTCCGTACAGGCCTTGATTTTGGTTTTTCTTCCCAGCCAGCGATAATTGTTCGTTCCCCACCTCTCTGACCCCAACCTTGTGTTTGTTTCAATATTAATGTTAGTTATCCCCAGTTCTTCTGTTGACAAGACTGTCAGTAAAGACACACACACACACACACACACACACACACACACACACACACACACACACACACACACACACACACACACACACACCTGTCTCTTATACACATCTAGATGTGTATAAGAGACAGGACACACACACACACACACACACACACACACACACACACACACACACACACACACACACACACACACACACACACCGTATGTCCCTCTCTCCCTGCATTCAAGTATTTTCTAATAATCTGTGAGCTGGGGTGATAGATAAAGAGGAGCACTCGTGTTCCCTTCATCCTGACGTGACCCTCCTCCCCCTTTTCACGCCACTGTAATATTATCTCATTTAAATTCAAATGAAACCCTCACACGTAATTGCTTTTCTGACAGAGGTGGTCTGGGTTTTTAAGTAGAATGTGGTTAGCAGGGCCTGGTGACAGATTATTTGGTTGCCACAGTCACAGAGAGAAGAACAACTCCCTGACAGCATGAAAACAGTCTGTTAGATGGATTTTGACTGTATCACAGGAAAATGTGTCAATGTCATACTAGTCATAGTTCCTTAATATACATTGTTTTCCAGAAAATAGATGTATGTTACAGTTTACAATAAAGTTAGCTTTATACAGGGTACCTTTAATGTAAAGTGTGGCCGAAATGTAAAATGGCCAAACAATTAAAACACATTGGATTTACACACTATTGTTTTTACAGTATTATACAATAAAACTAACAGTAAAGTGCTGTATGAATTATTTACAGTAAATTGCATACAGAGCCAAAATCACACGGAGAGAAGCCCATCAATGGGGCAGCAGGTAGCCTAGTGTTTAGAGCATTGGACTAGTAACCGAAAGGTGGCAAAAGCAAATCCCTGAGTTTACAAAGTGAACATCTGTCGTTCTGCATCTGAACAAGGCAGTTAACCCATTGTTCCTAGGCCGTCATTGAAAATAATAATTTGTTCTTAACTGACCTAGTTAAATAAAGGTAAAATAAATTTTAAAAATTAAAATGCCGTGAAATTTGCGTACGAGAGTAGTGTCAATTCACATGCACTACATAGCATATGCCAAAGTAATTGTCATGAAAATACATAATATACAGTTACAGTGGGGCAAAAAAGTATTTAGTCAGCCACCAATTGTGCAAGTTCTCGCACTTAAAAAGATGAGAGAGGCCTGTAATTTTCATCATAGGTACACTTCAACTATGACAGACAAAATGAGAAAAAAAAATCCAGAAAATCACATTGTAGGATTTTTTATGAATTAATTTGCAAATTATGGTGGAACAACCTACACAATTTATCCATTTATTTTACCAGTAGACGTGAGAAACGTAGACTTGCTTTATAATTTGAAGGGCGATGACGCAGTTGGCTCATGTGGCCCGTCCGATTTCTCTCATTCCTCATTGGCATTCTATTTCCAGCGTGAGCACCCTTGTTCGCGGTTAAGCGGTTACCAGTTACCAGTTAAGCTCAAAAATTGAGCTTAACTGGTAAATGATTCCGTAAATTCCAAATAAACGTTGGTTTAACAATACATTAATGTAAAGAAGTGGCTGTATTTTGAATAGTACTGTAACCCCACAGAATATTTACAGAATATTTACATTTACATTTAAGTCATTTAAGTCATTTAGCAGAATATGGTACCTCACTGTATTTTTAAAGCACCTAAAACTTTTGAGCACTAGTGGGTGCATGGTATTGTTGCTTCTGGCTCATTAATATATTTTGAGGCGGGCCTTGTAAGATGCTACATTTGTTGCACACTTTAGTGAGAGTTTATAACTGATGCAGTACCAGTCAAAAGTTTGGACACACCTACTCATTCAAGGGTTTTTCTTTATTTTCACAATTTTTTTAAGACATCAAAACTATGAAATAACACAAATGTAATCATGTAGTAACCAAAAAAGTATTAAACAAATCAAAATATATTTCAGATTTAAGATTCTTCAAAGTAACCATCCTTTGCCTTGATGACAGATTTGCACACTCTTGACATTCTCTCAACCAGCTTCATGAGGTAGTTACCTGGAATGCATTTCAACAGGTCTGCCTTTTTAAAAGTACATTTGTGGAATTTCTTCCTTCTTAATGCGTTTGAGCCAATCGGTTGTGTTGCGACAAGGTAGGGGTGGTATACAGAAGATAGACCTATTTGGTAAAATACAAGTCAATTTTATGGCAAGAACAACTCAAATAAGCAAAGAAAAACACTTCAGAGTGTTTTCTATCCAAATCTACTAATAATATGCATATCCTAGCATCTGGGCCTGAGTATCAGGCTGTTTACTCTGGGCACGCTTTTCATCCAGACGTGAAAATACTGCCCTCTACCCCAAAGAAGTTAAGCATGTCCCAGTTTAGGTCACCTAACAGCATGAGCTCTGACGAAAGATGGGGGGCAATCAATTCACATATGGTGAATTGGTGGTCTATAGCAAGCGGCAACGCTGAGAGACTTTTTTCTGGAAAGGTGGATTTTTAAAAGTAGGAGCTCAAATATATATTATAGTTAGGGATGGAAATTTCTGTGGTTTTGGTGGTCTTCCTGACGGGAGGCTCAGGCGGCGCTGGACAGACGGGCGGCTCAGGCGGCGCTGGACAGACGGACGGCTCAGGCGGCGCTGGACAGGAGGGAGACTCAGGCTGCGCTGGACAGGAGGGGACTCGAGGCGGCGCTGGACAGGAGGGAGACTCAGGCGGCGCTGGACAGGAGGGAGACTCAGGCGTCGCTGGAAAGGAGGGAGACTCAGGCGTCGCTGGAAAGGAGGGAGACTCAGGCGGCGCTGGACAGGAGGAAGACTCAGGCGGCGCTGGACAGGAGGAAGACTCTGGCAGCGCTGAGCAGGCGGGAGCACCTGTAGTGAGGAGACGGAGAGACAGCCTGGTGCGGGGGGCTGCCACCAGAGGGCTGGTGCGTGGAGGTGGCACCGGATAGATCGGACCGTGAAGGCGCACTACAGGTCTCGAGCACCGAGCCTGCCCAACCCTACCTGGCTGAATGCTCCCCGTAGCCAGGCCAGTGCGGTGAGGTGGAATAGCCCGCACTGGGCTSTGCTGGCGAACCGGGGACACCATGCGTAGGGCTGGTGCCATGTACCCCGGCCRGAGGAGACGCACTGGAGACCAGATGCGTTGAGCCGGCTTCATGGCACCTGGCTCGATGCCCACTCTAGCCCGGCCGATACGAGGCGCTGCTATGTACCGCACCAGGCTATGCCTGCTCACCGGGGACACCGTGCGCCACACGGCATAACATGGTGCCTGCCCAGTCCCTCTCTCTCCACGGTAAGCACGGGGAGTTGGCTCAGGTCTCCTACCTGACTTAGCCACACGCTCCGTGTGCCCCCCCCAATCAATTTTTGGCCTCCAGCCGCGCTTTCGTGCTGCTTCCTCATACCACCGCCTCTCCGCTTTCGCTGCCTCCAGCTCAGCCTTGGGGCGGCGATATTCCCCAGCCTGTGCCCAGGGTCCCTTGCCGTCCAGAATCTCCTCCCAGGTCCAGGAGTCCTGCGATCGCTGCTGCTGCTGCCCGTTACCACGCTGCTTGGTCCGGTTGTGGTGGGTAATTCTGTCACGATCGTCGTTAGGAGAAAGAGAGGAGGACCAAAATGCGTGATGATTATCCATTTTTAATGAACACGAATAATCTAACAAAAAAAACACGAGAACGAAACGAAACAGTCCTGAACGGTGAACATACACAAACACAGGAACAGGAACAATCACCCACAATCCACAATACAAAACAGGCTACCTAAATATGGTTCCCAATCAGAGACAACGACTAACACCTGCCTCTGATTGAGAACCATATCAGGCCAAACACATGAAATAGACAAACTAGACATACAACATAGAATGCCCACTCAGATCACACCTTGACCAAACAAAACATAGAAACATACAAAGCAAACTATGGTCAGGGCGTGACAGTTCCGGTTCAGAGGGAAAGAAATAGCAGATCCATACCTCATTGGGTGAGGCGGATTGTAGGAGGGTATGTTGTAGTTGAGGTTAAGAAAAATCTAAAAATATATATATGCGAAGAAAAAAAGGTATAAAAGAATAAAAAAAGATATATACACGACATGACGAGGACAAAAAGACTTCTGACTGCTACACCATCTTGGTTTAATATGGACATCAATATGGATTGCACAATACATGAAAAGTAAACACAAAATGCGAAAAGCAAAACACATTCTTCACTAAAAAGGCCCTCTAACATCTGCCTGATTTGCCCTAGTGGCACCAACACCACCAACTTGAAGGAGTTTTGGCAATCATTCCACATGAGATGCACAAAAAAACTAAAAGCAGATTTACTGAAATCAGTGGAGATTGAAGGGAACTCCAAGTTTGGTAACTTATACATCTGAAGGTTAACAGTTAAGTCAGGTATGGCAGAAGTTAATGCAAAAGGCCTTTATAGACAAAAAGAGTGCAATGAGTCGATCTACAAGACTTCAAAGAGAGCCAGCTCTGATACAAAATTCAATGATGTGTACTGAACCTATCGCCGGTAATGAAGCACAATGATAAACTGCATCCAATGCTTCAATACAGTGGCAGCTGCATTCATATCACTCTCAGGGGGGTCGTGGGAGGGTGAGGTTGGTAGAATGCGGATGTTTCCAGTTTTCAGGGATAGAGTATTTTTGACAGAACTTCCCCTGAAAAGTGGGGACTCTGCTCTGGCATGTTTTACACCTACTACGTTAGGTTACATTCATATAGAAGATATTGCCATAGTCAATAACCGGAAAGAATGTAGACCGAATGATTTGTTTTCTGCTATTTAATGAAAGACAGGACCTGTTCCTATAGAAGAAGCCAATTTTAACTCAACAACATTGTTTTTGAAAGAGCTTTTCGTCAATCCAGATGCCCAGATATTTATGAGCATGGACACGATCAAAGAGGTCACTATCCAAAGTATGTATGCATAAATGTGACTCGTTTCAGGAAACTAGGCGCATGTTGCAAGTCACAACTTCACAGGAGAGTAATTTGAAAGCTATTTTATATTTTTTATAAACATCTGTTTTTTGGAACATTTGAACTTTCATGTGCCTTAATAACAAATGGGTATGCCATCTGTAAATACGAATAAAGTTGTTGAATTACGAGCCTAGTTGGTTTAGCCACAGAAAAAGACAGGAAACTTCCCACTAACCATGATTGGCAGAGATAATGAGTGGGCTGGACATGCCGAGAGATGAGTTTCAAATTGCTCTGCCGTGTAGCATCTTCTGTCTATAAAATTAGCTGCTTGTTATGCCTATATAATACTTTATACTGCAGTTTTTTCAAAAGATATAATGTTAGCCATGGAGAACTGCAAATGTGTTGCTACTGCTCTCAATAACATTGCTGCTCTATGGCACTATCGACAAAGGTCAGTCTGAAAAAGTTGTGATAGACTACTTTCTGAAGGACGATCGTGCCATGCTCACTCTGAAAATGAATCAGACGATGAGGAAATCCCTGATTTAGGTAAACACATTTTCATTGAAGAAAACATTGTAGAGTCTTGTGATGGGGAAGATATGGCGATCAACAGAGTAGTTATTATGGAAGAAGTTGAGAGTTTTGAAATCTGTGGAATGTGTGGTAGAAGCAGAGCACGATAAGGAGTTGAATAGAATTCTGGCATTTGCTTGAAAATGCAGAGGGATTCAAAGAGAACACAGAAGGCTGTTGTATAAAACACCTGTCTCCGGATTACATCTTCAAATTAACCTCTCTTGGGTACGTGAGACGTTAGCGTCCCACCTCTTCAACAGCCAGTGAAACTGCTGGGCGCCAAATTCAAATACAGAAATACTCATTATAAAAATTCAGAAAACAAAACATATTTTACATAGGTTTAAAGATTAACTTCTTGTGAATCCAACCACTGTGTCATATTTAAAAAATGCTTTACGGCGAAAGCATACCTTACGATTATTTGAGAACATAGCCCACTAGACAAATCATTACAAACAGTAACCAGCCAAGTAGAACAGTTACACAAGTCAGAAATAGAGATAAAATTAATCCCTTACCTTTGATGATCTTCATATGGTTGCACTCAGCAGACATTCATTTACTCAATAAATGTTCTTTTTGTTCGATAAAGTCTCTTTATATCCGAAAACCTCCGTTTTGTTTGCGCGTTGTCTTCAGTAATCCACAGGCTCAAACGCAGTCAAAACAGGCAGACAAAAATTTCAATTCAGTTCATAGAAACATGTCAAACGATGTTTATATTCAATCCTCAGATAGTTTTTGGCCTAAATAATTGATAATATTTCAACCGGACAATAACGTCGTCAATTTAAAAGGTAAACAAGAAACACACTCTCTCGGTCTCGCGCATGAAAAAGCTCTGACACTTTAGGGTCGACTCATTGAGACTCATTGAGACTCATTAAGACTGCTTCATTTTTCAGAATACAAGCCTGAAACAATTTTGAACAACTGTTGACATCTAGTGGAGGGCATAGAAACTGCAATTTGAGTCCTAAGTCAATGGATACTGTAATGGCATTAAATAGAAAAKTAAAAATAAAAAAAATAAACTACTTCCTGAATGGATTTTTCTCAGGTTTTCGCCTGCCAAATCAGTTTTGTTCTACTCACAGACACTATTTTAACAGTTTTGGAAACTTTAGTGTTTTCTATCCAAATCTACCAATTATATGCATATCATATATTCTGGGCCCGAGAAGCAGGCAGTTTAGTTTAGTTTAATTTGGGCATGCATTTCATCCAAAATTCCGAATGCTGCCACCTACCCTAGAGAAGTTAAGGGCAACCATGGCATCCGTGACAGAGGGAGAAAGATCGGATGATTCTTATGGCATTGTACACAGTCAGTGTGAACCAGAGCTCTTGACACAACGAGACAAGCAAGCTGTACAAACAAAATGGACCCCAGCTAGCAATGAGGAATCGGCCCAGAAGCGGACCTCTTCCTCTTCCTCTTCTTCAAAATTAATGACTGCCCAGAATCGGCCTAAGTATATTGGGCTGTTAACATCTACCAGAATTCTGGCTCGCTAGCTAACATTACATGTTTGATCTGTGTGTAGTAATGTTATCTCAGAAGGCCATTTTGCATCGCTAGTTATAGCCCAATGTTAGCTAGCTAACATTTAACTTTTGAGGGATAGGGGGCAGCATTTTCACTTTGGATGAATAGCGTGCCCAGAGTGAACTGCCTCCTACTCTGTCCCAGATGCTATTGGATAGAAAACACTCTGAAGTTTCTAAAACTGTTTGAATAATGTCTGTGAGTATAACAGAACTCAAATGGCAGTCAAAAACCTGAGAAAGAAATCCAAACAGGAAGTGGGAATTCTGAGGCTGGTCGATTTTCAACTCATCGCCTATTGAAATCCCAGTGGGATATGGATCTGTTTGCACTTACTACGTCTTCCACTAGATATCAACAGTCTGTAGAACGTTGAATGAAGCTTCTACTGTGATGTTGAGCCGGATGGGAGCTGTTTGAGTCAGTGGTCTGGCAGAGAGCCAGGTCCTAGTCTGTAGGACCTGGCAGACTACATGATATCGACTTGCGTTCCATTACGTGATCTAACATAATCATATGTTGTGTTTTCGCTGTAAAGCATTTTTTAAATCGGACACGATAGGTAGATTAACAAGATGTTTATCTTTCATTTGCTGTATTGGACTTGTTAATGTGTGAAAGTTACATATTTCTAAAAAACATTTTTGAATTTCCCACGCTGGCTTTTCAGCGGAATGTTGTCGAGGGGTTCCGCTAGCGGAACGTGTGTCCTAGAAAGGTTAATTAATTGCCTACCGTCTGTAAGCTGTTAGTGTCTTAACTACCGTTCCACAGGTGCATGTTGATTAATTGTTTACAGTTCATTGAACAAGCATGGGTTAAGCATGTCCCAGTTTAGGTCACCTAACAGCACGAGCTCTGAAGAAAGATGGGGGGTAATCAATTCACATATGGTGTCCAGGGCACAGCTGGGGGCAGAAGGGTGTCTATAGCAAGTGGCAACGATGAGAGACTTGTTTTTGGAAAGGTGGATTTTTAAAAGTAGCTCAAATTGTTTGGACACAGACCTGGATAGTAAGACAGAACTGCAGGCTATCTCTGCAGTAGATTGCCACTCCGCCCCCTTTGGCAGTTCTATCTTGTCGGAAAATGTTATAGTTAGGGATGGAAATTTCAGGGGTTTTGGTGGTCTTCCTAAGCCAGGATTCAGACACAGCTAGAACATCTGGGTTGGCAGAGTGTGCTGAGGCAGTGAATAATAATAATAGGCATATATTAGCAACTGGGCCTGAGTAGCATGCAGTTTACTCTGGGCACCTTATTCATCCAAGCTACTCAATACTGCCCCCCAGTCCCGAAGAAGTTAAACCGTTTACAATGAAGATCTGCGAAGTTTTTTGTATTTTTACTAATTATCTTTGAAAGACAGGGTTCTGAAAAAGGGACGTATCTTTTTTTGCTGAGTTTATGTCCTAATTAGTATAAAAGAGGTAATGTTGCTTACTTTTTGAGCAAAATCAAAGCTATAATGCATCCTGATGTCTTTGCTTGTTTGTTCATTAGGGGCCCCCAGAGACAACTGCCGGTCCTGACAGTGGGTTTTTCATTCAGCAACCATCTTCTGGTAGACAGACAGCTCACTCTGAACAAGCAGGAGTTCCTGCTCCTGCTTCTTCAGCTTGGCAGAATTAACAAATTCTGGCAGGTTGGCAGATCTGAAGACCTGATAGGTGCAGGTCTGTCCTGGGCTTAGTGCTTGAAATGTGGAGTAGTAAGCTTTAACTTGGGGTCTGTTGTTTAGACATGTAGCTAGCTAGCTAAACAATGAACCATAATTCCAAGCCATTGAGTACTATCACTACAAACCGATTGTCATAGCAAGCTAAAGTTAAACAAATAGGTTAAGATCACAGTTATGAAAACTTAGGAAACTAAAGAGGCCTTTCTACTGACTCTGAAAAACACCAAAAGAAAGATGCCCAGAGTCCCCGCTCATCTGTGTGAACGTGCCTTAGGCATGCTGCAAGGAGGCATTAGGAATGCAGATGTGGCCTGGGCAATAAATTGCAATGTCCGCACTGTGAGACGCCTAAGACAGCGCTACAGGGAGACAGAACGTACAGCTGATTGTCCTCGCAATGGCCATGTGTAACAACACACAACAACACCTGCACAGGATCGGTACATCTGAACATCACAGCTGCGGGACAGGTACAGGATGGCAACAACTGTCCGAGATACACCAGGAACACACAATCCCTCCCATCAGTGCTCAGACTGTACGCAATAAGCTGAGAGAGGCTGGACTGAGGGCTTGTAGGCCTCTTGTAAGGCAGGTCCTCACCAGAAAACACCGGCAACAACGTCGCCTATGGGCACAAACCCACCGTCGCTGGACCAGACAGGACTGGTAAAAAGTGCTCTTCACAGACGAGTCGTGGTTTTGTCTCACCAGAGGTGATAGTCGGATTCGCGTGTATCGTCGAAGGAATGAGCGTTACACCGAGGCCTGTACTCTGGAGCGGGATCGATTTGGAGGTTAGAGGGTCCGTCATGGTCTGGGGCGGTGTGTCACAGCATCATCGGACTGAGCTTGTTGTCACTGCAGGCAATCTCAACGCTGTGCGTTACAGGGAAGACATCCTCCTCTCATGTGGTACCCTTTCTGCAGGCTCATCCAGACATGACCCTCCAGCTTGACAATGCCACCAGCCATACTGCTCATTCTGTGCGTGATTTCCTGCAAAACAGGAATGTCAGTGGTGTTCTGCCATGGCCAGCGAAGAGCCCAGATCTCAATCCCATTGAGAACGTCTGGGACCTGTTGGATCGGAGGGCAAGGGCTAGGGCCATTCCCCCCAGAAATGTCTTGATACTTGCAGGTGCCTTGGTGGATGAGTGGGGTAACATCTCACAGCAAGAACTGGCAAATCTGGTGCATTCCATGAGGAGGAGATGCACTGCAGTACTTAATGCAGCTGGTGTCCACACCAGATACTGGCTGTTACTTTGATTTTGACCCCTCCTAAGTTCAGGGACACATTTTTCCATTTCTGTTTGGAACTTGTTCAGTTTATGTCTCAGTTGTTGAATCTTGATATGTTTATACACATTTGTACACATGTTAAGTTTGCTGAAAATAAAAGCAGTTGACAGTGAGGTTTCTTTTTTGTTGAGTTTAGATATATATAAATAGACAGATATACACACACAAAATATATATATATATATACAGTACCAGTCAAACGTTGACACAGCCTCTCATTCAAGGGTTTTTCTTTATTTTTACTATTTTCTACATTGTAAGGGAAGACATTAAAACTATGAAATAACACTTATGGAATCATGTAGTAAGCAAAAAAGTGTTAAACAAATCAAAATATATATGTTTTTTTCTGCAAAGTTGCAACCCTTTGCCTTGATGACAGCTTTGCACACTCTTGGCATTCTCTCAACCAGTTTCAACTGGAATGCTTTTCCAACAGTCTTGAAGGAGTTCCCACATGTGTTGAGCACTTGTTGGCTGCTTTTTCTTCAATCTGCAGTCCAACTCATTCTGGACCATCTCAATTGGGTTGAGGTTGGGTGATTGTGGAGGTCAGATCATCTGATGCAGCACTCCATTTTTTTTATTTTTTTTTATTTCACCTTTATTTAACCAGGTAGGCTAGTTGAGAACAAGTTCTCATTTGCAACTGCGACCTGGCCAAGATAAAGATAAGAATGTTGAAGAGACAACACAGAGTTACACATGGAGTAAACAATAAACAAGTCATAACATGTAGAAAAAAAAGAGAATCTATATACAATGGTGTGCAAAGGCATGAGGTAGGCAATAAATCGAATAATTACAATTTAGCAGATTAACACTGGAGTGATAAATCATCAGATGATCATGTGCAGGAAGAGATACTGGTGTGCAAAAGAGCAGAAAAGTAAATAATAAAGCAGTATGGGGGTGAGGTAGGTAAATTGGGTGGGTAGTTTACAGATGGACTATGTACAGCTGCAGCGATCGTTAGCTGCTCGGATAGCAGATTTTTAAAGTTGGTTGAAGGAGATAAAAGTCTCCAACTTCAGAGATTTTTGCAATTCGTTCCAGTCGCAGGCAGCGGAGAACTGGAACGAAAGGCGTCCAAATGAGGTTTTGGCTTTAGGGATGATCAGTGAGATACACCTGCTGGAGCGCGTGTTGCGGGTGGGTGTAGCCATCGTGACCAGTGAACTGAGATAAGGCGGCACTTTACCTAGCATAGCCTTGTAGATGACCTGGAGCCAGTGGGTCTGAGTCTGTCTGTCCATCACTCTCCTTCTTTATCAAATAGCCCTTACACCGCCTGGAGGTGTGTTTTGAATCATTGTGCTGTTGAACAACAAATTATAGTTCCACTAAGCGCTAATCAGATGGGATGAAGTATCGCTGCAGAAAGCTGGTGTAGCCATGCTGGTTAAGTGTGCCTTGAATTCTAAATAAATCAATGACAGTGTCACCAGCAATGCACCCTCACACCTCCTCCGTGCTTCACGTTGGGAACCACACATGCAAGATCATCCGTTCACCTACTCGGAGTCTCACAAAGACACAGCGGTTAGAACCAAAAATCTAAAATTTGATCATACCAAAGGACAGATTTCCACTGGTCTAATGTCTATTGCTCGTGTTGCTAGGACCAAGCAAGTGTCCTCTTCTTATTGGTGTCCTTTTAGTAGTGATTTCCTTGCAGCAATTCGACCATGAAGGCCTGATTCACAAAGTCTTCTCTGAACAGTTGATGTTGAGATGTGTCTTTTACTTGAACTGTGAAGCATTTATTTGGGCTGCAATCTGAGGTGCAGTTAACCCTAATGAACTTATCATTTGCAGCAGAGGTAACTCTGGGTCTTCCTTTGTTGTGGCGGTCCTCATGAGAGCCAGTTTCATCATAACGGTTGATGGTTTTTGCGACTGCGATGTATGTATTTGACTGACCTTCATGTCTTAAAGTAATGATGGACTGTCGTTTTTCTTTGCTAATTTGAGCTGTTCTTGCCGTAATATGGACTTGGTCTTTTACCAAATAGTGCTATCTTCTGTATACCACCCCTACAGTGGTTCCTCCTTTAAAAGTTGCAGCGTACTGCGGCGCAGCTTGCATGGTGCCGCAGAATTTTATGGCACGTTATTTAAGTGTGAACCACTGGTACCATTAATGCTAGTTAGTGCTAGTTTGACCACCAGAGTGCATATTTGAGAAGCATTTGATAGCCTTCAATAGTTGCTGTAGTAGAGAATGCAGGCACGTGGGAGACTGCGGTTCAATTCCCTAAGGGGAGGCAGGAGTAGGCTGTCCTTGTCAATAAGAATTTGTTTTTAACTGATTCCATGTGTGTCATTTCATAGTTGTGACGTCTTCACTATTACTCTACAATGTAGAAAATAGTCAAAATAAAGAAATACACTGGAATGAGTAGGTGTGTCCAAACTTTTGACTGGTACTTGCTTAATTAATTTGATTAATATTATGGTGTTTCTATTCCAAGAAAAACTCAAAAGCATCTGGGTTTCCATTAGGATGGAGCTGAAAATATGGCGCTGTACAACGTGATGGTCGGGAGTACCGTACTGGACTATTTAGCTAAAGAATCCCTGTGTTGTGCAGGCACGCGGGAGACCGGGGTTTAATTCCCCGATGGGGAGGAAGGAGTTGGCTGTCCTTGTTAATAACCTCCCCATGTCTACCTTTGACTCATTCCTCTCTGCCTCCTTCTTTCCACTCCTCTCCTCTTTTGACCTCACCCTCTCACCTTCCCCCCCTACTCACAAGGCAGGCAATACGCTTGACCTCATCTTTACTAGATGCTGTTCTTCCACTAACCTCATTGCAACTCCCCTCCAAGTCTCCGACCACTACCTTGTATCCTTTTCCCTCTCGCTCTCATCCAACACTTCCACACTGCCCCTACTCGGATGGTACGCGCCGTCCCAACCTTCGCTCTCTCTCCCCGCTACTCTCTCCTCTTCCATCCTATCATCTCTTCCCTCTGCCCAAACCTTCTCCAACCTATCTCCTGATTCTGCCTCCTCAACCCTCCTCTCCTCCCTTTCTGCATCCTTTGACTCTCCTATGTCCCCTATCCTCCAGGCCGGCTCGGTCCTCCCCCTCCGCTCCGTGGCTCGACGACTCATTGCGAGCTCACAGAACAGGGCTCCGGGCAGCCGAGCGGAAATGGAGGAAAACTCGCCTCCCTGCGGACCTGCATCCTTTCACTCCCTCCTCTCTACATTTTCCTCTTCTGTCTCTGCTGCTAAAGCCACTTTCTACCACTCTAAATTCCAAGCATCTGCCTCTAACCCTAGGAAGCTCTTTGCCACCTTCTCCTCCCTCCTGAATCCTCCCCCCCTCCCCCCCCCTCCTCCCTCTCTGCAGACGACTTCGTCAACCATTTGAAAAGAGGTCGACGACCTCCGATCCTCGTTTGCTAAGTCAAACGACACCGCTGGTTCTGCTCACACTGCCCTACCCTGTGCTTTGACCTCTTTCTCCCCTCTCTCTCCAGATGAAATCTCGCGTCTTGTGACGGCCGGCCGCCAACACCTGCCCGCTTGACCCTATCCCCTCCTCTCTTCTCCAGACCATTTCCGGAGACCTTCTCCCTTACCTCACCTCGCTCATCAACTCATCCTTGACCGCTGGCTAGTCCCTTCCGTCTTCAAGAGCGAGAGTGCACCCCTTCTGAAAAAAACCTACACTCGATCCCTCCGATGTCAACAACTACAGACCAGTATCCCTTCTTTTCTTTTCTCTCCAAAACTCTTGAACGTGCCGCGCCTTGGCCAGCTCTCCTGCTATCTCTCTCAGAATGACCTTCTTGATCCAAATCAGTCAGGTTCAAGATATGTCACTCAACTGAGACTGCTCTTCTCTGTATCACGGAGGCGCTCCGCACTGCTAAAGCTAACTCTCTCTCCTCTGCCTCTCACCTTCTAGACCTATGGCTGGCATGCTTCGATACTGTGAACCATCAGATCCTCCTCTCCACCCTCTCCGAGTTGGGCATCTCCGGCGCGGCCCACGCTTGGATTGCGTCCTACCTGACAGGTCGCTCCTACCAGGTGGCGTTCGAGAATCTGTCTCCTCACCACGCGCTCTCACCACTGGTGTCCCCCAGGGCTCTGTTCTAGGCCCTCTCCTATTCTCGCTATACACCAAGTCACTTGGCTCTGTCATAACCTCACATGGTCTCTCCTATCACTGCTATGCAGACGACACACAATTAATCTTCTCCTTTTCCCCCTTCTGATGACCAGGTGGCGAATCGCATCTCTGCATGTCTGGCAGACATATCAGTGTGGATGACGGACACCACCTCAAGCTGGACCTCGGCAAGACGGAGCTGCTCTTCCTCCCGGGGAGAACTGCCCGTTCCATGATCTCGCCATACGTTGACAACTCCATTGTGTCCTCCTCCCAGAGCGCTAAGAACCTTTGCGTGATCCTGACAACACCCTGTCGTTCTAACTAACATCAAGGCGGTGGCCCGTTCCTGTAGGTTCATGCTCTACAACATCCGCAGAGTACGACCCTGCCTCACACAGGAAGCGGCGCAGGTCCTAATCCAGGCACTTGTCATTCTCCCGTCTGGATTACTGCAACTCGCTGTTGGCTGGGCTCCCTGCCTGTGCCATCAAACCCCTACAACTCATCCAGAACGCCGCAGCCCGTCTGGTGTTCAACCTTCCCAAGTTCTCTCAGTCACCCCGCTCCTCCTCTCTCCACTGGCTTCCAGTTGAAGCTCGCATCCGCTACAAGACCATGGTGCTTGCCTACGGAGCTGTGAGAGGGAACGGCACCTCAGACCTTCAGGCTCTGATCAGGCCCTACACCCAAACAAGGGCTCTGCGTTCATCCACCTCTGGCCTGCTCGCCTCCCTACCACTGAGGAAGTACAGTTCCGCTCAGCCCAGTCAAAACTGTTCGCTGCTCTGGCACCCCAATGGTGGAACAAAACTCCCTCACGACGCCAGGACAGCGGAGTCAATCACCACCTTCCGGAGACACCTGAAACCCCACCTCTTCAAGGATACCTAGATAAAGCAATCCTTCTGCCCCCCCCCCCCCCCCCCCCCCCCCCCCCCCCCCCCCCCCCCCCCTTAAAAGATTTTAGATGCCACTATTTAAAGTGGCTGTTCCACTGGATTGTCATTAGGTGAATGCACCAATTTGTAAGTCGCTCTGGATTAAGAGCGTCTGCTAAATGACTTAAATGTAAGATGTAAATGCTAATAAGAATTTGTTCTTAACTGACTTGCCCTAGTTAAAGTTCACTAAAGAAAAAACATTTCTACACCCTAATCTTCTCATCTAGTCTTAACCAAATACACAAACGGAGATTCAGTGAAAAGAAAAATCTCCTTGATTTACCAGTTCCCCATGCTTGACTCAGAAAGCAGTGCGAAATGATGCTAAAATAGTTGTAGGCTATTGCTTCTAACTTCAATATGCTCTTTAAATAAAATAAGGACCTACACCACTTTTAACATTCACATTACTCAACACTAGTGAGACTACAGTAGACCTACAGTATATCGAAAAAATGAGTGACTCCCCACCAATATTTACATATAGAGGATTTTAAATTAAAACCAAAAGTTGCCCTCATGTGTCTCCCGGTGGCGGCCGGCACGAATATCTGTAGCAACGCATTGGGGCTATATAATAGTGTACATGGTGTCCAGGTCAGGATAACCAAAACATTTCTTTTATTAAAGACTATCAGAAAGAATTTGGTACACAGAACGCCGCAGCCCGTCTGGTGTTCAACTTTCCCAAGTTCTCTCACGTCACCCCGTCCTCCGCTCCTCCACTGGCTTCCAGTTGAAGCTCGCATCCGCTTACAAGACCATGGGCTGCCTACGGAGCTGTGAGGGGAAACGCGCACCTCCCACCTCAGGCTCTGATCAGGCCCTACACCCAAACAAGGCCACTGCGTTCATCCACCTCTGGCCTGCTCGCCTCCCTACCTCTGAGGAAGTACAGTTCCCGCTCAGCCCAGTCAAAACTGTTCGCTGCTCTGGCACCCCAATGTGGAACAAACTCCCTCACGACGCCAGGTCAGCGGAGTCAATCACCACCTTCCGGAGACACCTGAAACCCCACCTCTTTAAGGAATACCTAGGATAGGATAAAGTAATCCTTCTAACCCCCCCCCTTAAAAGAGTTAGATGCACTATTGTAAAGTGGTTGTTCCACTGGATATCATAAGGTGAATGCACCAATTTGTAAGTGGCTCTGGATAAGAGCGTCTGCTAAATGACTTAAATGTAATGTAAATGTACTGAGTGAGTAAATCAGCTTTATGTAGGTGCCGGCTATATGACTGTGTCATCAACTTGATAATATAAATTATAACAATATTTGAGGTTATTTCATTTTTAAAAAATGGTGCTAATCGACTCAAATTATGTCAATTAGCCTATCAGAATCTTCTAAAGCCATGAAATCATTTTCTGAAAATGTTCAAGCTGTTTAGAGGCACAGTCAACTTAGTGTATGTAAACTTCTGACCCACTGGAATTGTGATACAGTAAATTATAAGTGAAATAATCTGTCTGTAAACAATTATTGGAAAAATTACTTGTGTCATGCACGAAGTAGATGTCCTAACTGACTTGCCAAAACTATAGTTTGTCAACAAGAAATTTGTGGAGTGGTTGAAAAACGAGTTTTAATGACTCCAACCTATGTGTACGTAAACTTACGACTTCAACTGTATGTGTGAAATTTGTTTAGATGTAGAATGGACCATTATCATGCACCTATCTCGAAACAGGGTCAGGGGGAAAATACATGTCATCTATGCACTTAAATAGCGAATGGAGGAACGCTTTCCCCGTGGTTCATTTTCATGCCAGCCAGGTAGGCTATACTCCTGTTGTAAAGATAAGCAATGTGGAATCTCCCAGTACTACAGTAAGACCAAAATAATCATAATAAAATAATAAACACCTTGGCCACAATTATCAGTTTCTATTTAGGTCCATGTCGCCCATTCATTGTCAGTTAGAGACACAGTAGGACCCAAAAGCATAATCAGTGCTCTAACTCCCCTTTGCGCTGGTCTGGAGCGATGAAGTGGTGAAGCAGGGTACCGTACTAAACACAAATGACCTCTTAGTCCCGCAGCATGATCGCAAAACATTTAGTGGAGCAACCACTGTACCTTGTCACAGCACAACTGAATGGCTCAAATGCATTAAGAAGGAAAGAAATTCCACAAATGTACTTTTAACAAGGCACACCTGTTAATTGAAATGTGTTCCAGGTGACTACCTCATGAAGTTGGTTGAGAGAATGCCAAGAGTGTGCAAAGCTGTCATCAAGGCAAAGCGTGGCTACTTTGAAGAATCTACTAAGGGCTAAATAAAGGATGTGTATGATAGAGAGAGAGAGATCCTGACCACAATGTGTACACTATTTGTTGCTCCACTTCCTCCTCTGTCTCGCCCTCTCCCTGTGCTAGTCTGTTCCTCTAGGTCAGTGTCAGGTTTTGGCCAAGACTGTTCGGGTTTTGGTCACTAGATGTCCCCATTGCACTTTTTTTTGTACCTTTTGTTTTTTCTGCTCTATATTGTTGCACCTGTAGGTCATTCCCTTGTTAGTATTTTAAACCCTGTGTGTTCCTCAGTTCCTTGCTCAGTGTTTGTCTAATAGCACCAGCCCCAGCCCAAGCCTTTTTTATCAGTTATTTCTCTTGTTGGATTTTCCAGAGGTTCTCTGGTTTATTCTTGTGTATTATTTGATAGTCTTTTGAGGTTTTTTTTCCCTGCCTGTTTTTACCACTTTGTGGAGTTTCTTTTGTATTTTGGAGGTTCCATTTTGTCCTCTTGGCTTTATTTTGGACATTGTGGATTAGTTTCTTTGCCTGAAGATTTTGTTCTTTAATTAAATCACCATCTCTAGTACTGCTGTGTCTGCCTCATCTTCTGGGTTCTACACATTATTAGTGACTGTTTCTCGCACCGGGTCCTGACAAAACACTGAGCCATTATAATGAACCCAGAGGCAGCCAGTACCCAGGATTTTTTTCCATGCTGTCCCACCACGAGGGGACGTGTCCAACGCCCACGAAGCTGCTCGTTCAGCAAGAGCCTTAATGGCTAGACATTCTCAACTTCTGTCAGAGATGCTGACTTCCATAAAGAGATTCGGATCACTTTCCCCGGCAACCGCTTCTGCTGCAGTTCATCCGATCAATGCCCCTGGCAGTTAACCCCCTGGCTGAACCTCGTCTGCCGCCTCCCAACGTTCTCAGTCCGAATCGAGTGTTGTAAAGGTTTCACCCAATGTTCCTCTCTCTTTGAGCTGCAACCATCGTCGTTTCCCACCGACCGGTCCAAGATAGCATATATCATCACCCTGCTGTCGAAAAGCCCTAGCCTGGCTACTGCTGTGTGGGATGCACAAGTCCCTGCTGTGCAGCACTCTACCTTTGCGAAGAATTCAAACGAGTGTTTCAAGTCCTACCAACGGCCCTGACTCAGCCAAACAGCTCTCTGACTCTCCGCCAAGTCGGGCAGCGTGACGGACTATGCCATCCAGTTCCGCCACTGTGCAGCAGCAAGTGGCTGGAACGACGAGGCCTCACAGTGTGTTTTTGAAGGTCTTTCTGACACCATCAAGATGAACTGGCGCACGAACCACCGACAACCTCGAGTCCCTTATCAAGTGGCTTCACGCATAGACCAGCGTCTGAGAGAGAGAGAACTCAACCGTTAGACGCTCCCTAGCTCCTATCGGTTCCAGCTCGAGTCTCCACCTTTATCCTCGCTGGCTCCACCAGAACCCATGCAGTTGGACGCATCTCCCAGCTGAGAGAGAACACGCCGGGATGAGGAGCGATGCTGTACTATTGACGGCAAACCGGGCCATTTCCGCTCCCACGTGTCCGGCTCCCAGGGAAACGCACTCTCCCTGCAGGCCTGGAGACTGTAACGGAAACAATAACCTCCTCCCATCCATCCAACTCCCGCCTGATCATTCCATTACCCTTTCCTGGACGACACGAGTTCTCTCTTCAACACTTGTAGACTCTGGAGCCGCAGTAACTTCATGAGGTCTGGACGAAAGAGAAATGGCGTTCCTCTGAACCTCTAATGACCCCATAAGGGTTACTACGTTGATAGAAGCCCTTTTGAATCTGACTTGTCACTCGTGCCACTACCTCCTTGCGACTTTCAGGTTCCAACACCAGGAAGTGATGAACTTTCATCTGATCTCCTGTTCCGAGTTCCCTCTCGTCCTTGGTTATCCCTGGCTTCACACCATAACCCTCACATCGACTGGTCTGTGCACTATCAAGCAGTGGTCTACGTCCAACCACTTGTATCTCCCGATTCCCAGAGTTCCCCTCGAGTCTCTAGAATCCATCGACCTGTCCCGAGTTCCCGAGGTTACCATGACCTCAAACTGGTATTAGCAACACAGAGGCCACCAAACTACCACCATAACCTACGATTGCACCATCGACCTGTTTTCCGGGACCTGCCCTCCCAGGGTCGCGATCTTTTCCCTTTCTCCTCCGAACGAGCTGCTATGGATACCTACATCAAGGACGCTCTGGCAGCAGGCCTCATGCGTCCATCTTACCTCGCCGCTGGAGCAGGTTTTTCTTTTGGCCAAGAAAGACGGGATTACGACCTGCATTGACTACCGCGACTCAATCCAAACCTCCGTAACCCTACCGCTACCCCTTATGCCACAGCCTTTGAGCTGCTCCAGGAAGCAATTGTCTCACAAGCCTTTACCGCCGAACGCATAACCATCTTGTGCGATCAAACCGGGGCGAGTGTGTGAAGACCGCTTTCAAACACGCCTACTGGTCACTACGAATACTCGGTGATGCCCTTCGGCTGACCAACGCCCCGGCTGTTTCCAAGCGCTCCATAAAACGATGTGCTTAGGATATGCTTAACATCTCGGTTGTTCTTGCTTCGATGACATCCACTCACATCTTTTCCAGCTCCCTTCAAGAACACACTAAGCATGTCGAGACAAGTGCTCAACACGCCTCCTAGACAGCCATTTGTACGTTAAGCCGGAAAAGTGTGAATTCCATTCCTCTCGAGTACAATTCCTGGATTATAGTGGAACCCGTCGAGTCCAGATGGACCCAGAATAGGCGGACGGATTGGCCCACCCAAGTCCGTTAAGGAAGTTCAGCTTTCCTGGCTTCACCAACTTTTACCGCAAGTTCATCAAGAATCTCAGCTCGGTGGCAGCCCCTCTCTCACTGTAACCAAGGGTGGCAACACAAGTTCTGTGGGGAAGAGAAGCTGAGACGGCCTTCAAGACTCAAGCAGCGCATCCTCTCTGCTCCCATCCTGACACTACCAACGGCGATGAACCTTTTGTGGTGGAGTAGACGCATCAGAGGTTGGGGTTGGAGCTGTCCTGTCTCAAGGGGTGAAGACAAGAAGCTTCATCCTTGCGCCTTCTTCTCTCACCGGCTTACCCCGCCGAGAGATTACGATGTGGGGATCGTGAACTCCTAGCGGTTAAGATGGCATTGAAGGAATGGAGACACTGGCTCGAGGGGCTTCTCAACCGTTTCAAGTGCTTACGGACCACAAAAATCTGGAGTATATCCAGCAGGCGAAGCGTTGAACTCCAGACAAGCTCGATGGTCTCTTTTCTTCAGCCGATTTCAGTTAATACTCTCATCCTCATAGACCCGGGTCGAGAATTCAAACCGACGCTTGTACGCAATCTACTCCCTGCCATTCGAGAAGATACTGACATGATGTATTCCCCTTCCGCGGCTAAGATCTGCTCCGATCTCTGTGGCAAGTAGGATTCCGTGAAACAAGCTCAAGCCATCGAACCGGCCCTGAGGAGCCTGCTAATCGGTTTGTTTGCCCGAGAGCAGCAAAGGTCCACATGGCCTTTCGTGGGCACTCCTCTCGCCTCACCTGACACCCGGCGTATATCGCACCTTAGAGTTCACCAGCGTAAGTCGGTCCCACCATAAAAAGAATACGTTGCCACCTTTCTCTCAAGCCTGTTCCGTGTGCTTCCCCCCAGGCAACCTCTTCTCACCTCCGCGCCTTCAAGACTCCTTCACCCTCTATCTATTCCCCACCAACCCTGGTCCCATATCTTCGTTGACTTTATTACTGCCTTCCTCCGTCCCATTGTAATACTACGATCCTAGTCATCATCGACAGGTTTCTAATCGGCCAGTTGTTCCTGACCAAATACCTCTGCAAGAAACAGCTGATTGTGATTAACCATGTGTTCCGAGTCTTTGGGATTCCGCCAAGATATGAGTTCTTCCGACATAGAGGTTACCTCTCTAGTTCTCCCAAGGTTTTGGAAGCCACTGTCGCAACTCATAGGGCCACGGCCGTTATCCTCAGGTTCTGTCCAAATCTATCAGCAGTGTTAGCTTAATAGTCCAATGGCAAACTGAGAGGATGAATCAGGAGCTGGAAACCACCCTCAGATGCATGGTTTCAACAACCCGTCCAACATGGTCATCCTTCATTGTTTGCCGAGTACGCGCACAACACCTTGTCTCCTCCTCCACTGGTATATCCATGAGTGTCAGTTTGCATGCGCCTCTATTGTTCCCGGACCAGGAGGCAGAAGTCAGAGTGCCTTCAGCCTCGAGGTTCATCAGACGCTGTCGGCTTACGTGGAAGAAGGCACGTCTTAATCTTCTGCGTTCCTCTCAGCAGTACCAACGACAAGCCAACAGACGTCGCCGTCCCGGTCCTACCCTGTACCCCGGCCAGAGAGTATGGCTCTCAACTAAGAACTTACCACTACGGGTGGAGTCTCGCAAGCTGTCCCAGAGGTTCATCGGTCCCTTTAAGATTTCCAGGAGAGTCAATCCCGTTACTTTTCGCCTGCACTTACCCAGATCCCTTAAGATCAATCCAACATTTCACATTTCTTTATTAAAACCTGTTGTTTTTTCTCCCCTTATCCCGGCAGGCAGACCTCCCCCTCCGCCCCGTGTCATCGGTGGCCAGTCGGCTTATACCGTCCACCGGATACTGGATTCCCGCCGGGTGCAGCGGTCCTGGCAGTATCTGGTGGACTGGGAAGGCTACGGTCCCGAGGAGCGCTCCTGGGTTCCTGCCAAGGACATACTGGACCCTGACCTCATTCGTCAGTTCAGGACCCTCCACCCTGAGAAGGCTGGTAGGAACGTCAGGAGCCGTTCCTAGGAGGGGGATTCTGTCAGGTTTTGGCCAAGACTGTTCGGGTTTTGGTCACTAGATGTCCCCATTGCACTTTTTTTTGTACCTTTTGTTTTTCTTGCTCTTATTATTGTTTGCACCTGTAGGTCATTCCCTTGTTAGTATTTAAACCCTGTGTGTTCCTCAGTTCCTTGCTCAGTGTTTGTAAGTTAGCACCCAGCCCCAGCCCAAGCCTTGTTTTATACAGTTATTTCTCTTGTTGGATTTTCCAGAGGTTCTCTGGTTTAGTTCTTGTGTATTATTTGAGTAGTCTTTTGAGMTTTMTTTTTCCCTGCTGTTTTTTACCACTTTGTGGAGTTTCTTTTGTATTTTGGAGGATTTCCATTTTGTGCCTCTTGGCTTTATTTTTGGACATTGTGGATTTAGTTTCTTTGCCTGAAGATTTTGTTCTTTAATTAAACCACCATCTCTAGTACTGCTGTGTCTGCCTCATCTTCTGGGTTCTGACGATTATTAGTGACTGTTTCTCGCACCGGGTCCTGACAGTCAGTGAACGCAAGAGAAGAGATGTGGAGACTCAGAGTTCAGCAGTAGAAGGCAGGAAGGAAGAGAAGTCAGAGAAGATAGGAGGGATAGAGACGTGGAGAGAGAGGAAGATGAGAGTGGAGGGAGAGGAACATGGAGAGGGAGACGTTGGAGCGTACGTGTCCATGGAGTGTGTCTGCCCCAAGTCCCGCCATTCACCCTTCTACCACACATCCTGGGCCTAAAGTGACAGAGGCAGGGATTTTGGAGTTGTTTTTAAAAGTGGTCGGAGTATGTTTTCTTTTGGATCTGGTGTTTAAGACCATCCTGTCCGCATCCAATTCACTGAATCGTTGTCAAAGTAGGCTACTATTTATACATTTTGTGTCAGGCCTGGTCTGTACTAAATCTTATTGAGAGAGAAGTTATCTACATTTTGTAATGGTCTCTGAATAGTTTGCATTTTTACATTGTTACAGAAGTAAGAGTCATTGTCAAATGGTCTACTTCGTGTGGGTTTTAAAATACTTTCTGAATATTGTCCCCTGGTCACATGTTGGATAAAAAAATGGGTTTATATGTAACTAATACATATACTATACTTGGTACATTTTGAGTGAGTAATGTAGACAAATGTACTACAATTTAAATACTCCAGGGTTTTTTGTTAAGTGTTAATAGTTTTTTGATAGCGAGGGTCTTTTACCCAATGGAAGACATGGATGTGGTGTCATATCAGAGAAGAGGTTGTGCTCTAAGTTAACTTGTAATTGTAATTTGTTCTTTGATTTTGAGCTATGTCTGTTTGAAATGTGTGAGAAAATTTTACAACCAAGACTAGCAAGAACACACATTTACTCCAGGAAATGACCTTCTCGTTTCCATTGACAGTGTTTGTCAAAACTCACTGCACTCTTTGTCAAAGGCTTTCAAGGTCTGTACGTAGACATTTGATTACCTTCTATTCCATTTTGCAAGACCATTCCCAGAAGTAATAATAAACATGTGTTGTCCAACTTCAGCTCAATTTTTAAATAACCTTATGTGGGAATGCTCTTGCACATTATTAAGGAAATTGTTCAGGCTGTTATGTTCTGATAGGGATCTTGAATTCAAAGATTCTATACTGTTTTTAGAATGTTTCTGAAGGACTACAAGGGCTGTGAACAATTTCGGAAAGGCATTGTGTTCATCTTGACCAGGGCCGGTTTCCCAAAATAAATGTAAGGGTAAGTTCATCGTTAGATCCTTATTAGGAGCATCATTAAATCTCCGAACTGTTTCCCAAAACCGTCGTTACTAAAGTTGCACAGAAGACAGATCATTCTCTAATACTCTTTTGTTTTCACTTTAATTCTTGATCAATAGGAAGACAAGGCATGTACTTGGGTCAGATAAGATGGAGTCCGTCTTGGGTACAAACTGGTCACAGCGTAGTCCGTGGTAACCCTCTTTACACCTGCAACAGAAAAACAACGGAAGTTGATATCCGAGGTATATGGAGGAAAAGCACGTTCTCATAGCATACATGTGGGTGGAGTATGTGGGCGTGAGGTCATTTTACTCATTGAGCAGACACTCTTATCCAGAGCGACTTAATATCATTGCATTTAACTAAAGTAGGCCAAAAAAATGGCATATCACGATCATTGCAAGTAAAACCTGATGTGAAGCCAAGGCAGATAGAATACTGGCCCACCCAATCAGGCTGGCTCTACATATGTAAAAATATTATAACAATGAAATAAATGAACTTGATTTGTTGGTTGTGCTGTCTCCTTACCAATCAGAAATGTTGAAAATGCAGTAGGAAGTTCCTGGGATCTAATTGGTTATATTGCAATCATATGGTTAAAATGTAATCATATGCGCATAGCCTACAGTCGGGAATGGCAAATATCAAATAGCTGATTGTCGAGTTGCAGCTGCCAGTGAAAAGCACCAATAATAGGCCTTTCGCAATACTTAATCACTGGTAAAACACACAATTCACATATATTCCTGATGATCCTTTCAAATTATTGTGTAGAGTAGTTTATTCCCATTAGTATACCAGGACTAATCTCTTGGGACCAGCGGAGACCGTTGGCCATATCACTGATGAGTGCACATATTCACTGTCTATCATTGGGTGATTCAGTGACACTGGATGGATGTCCCTTTTCGTAGGCCTAGATCAGATAGTTGCATTCCACACAAGGTCGTTTTTATTGATTTTAGTTTGTCAGTGTCCACAGAGTATGCCTACCCTGTCATTTTTTTGTAGTATTAAATATTCTGATAATGTCTCCAGTCATTTAAAGTGTGGTAAAATTGCATAAAATGTGTTTATAAAAGGCAAAAATAAATATACTGAATGTGTGCAAAGAAAGGAGAAGAAACACCAAACAATCTGTTTTGAGAACAGTGAGTGTGTCACATTATTAGCCTGATTGATGATTATCCAATCTACTCATCACACAGGCTATCTTACTTTAGTCTGCAAATGAAATGAACGATGCATGCAATGATTTATCATAAAGGTACATTTTTGCGGTGAAAAAACAGCTCCCCAAACTTGAAACTCATGCCCCGCCTATGGTGTTGTGCATTTCATTATTGTTTACTGTCAGACTCGGACAGTCGGCCTGTTTTGTCAGCTTTGTTGTTGTAAGAGGAAGAGTAGGTGCGCTGCCTACATGGCAATAACACAACAGACATGTTTGCAAAGGGACATTTGTGGTGTTTCTTGGTCACATGTATCCTGTGCTCTGTCTACTATCTGCCAAATCAGTGCCATAAAGGGTGGAAGAGAAGACAAGTGCAAGTGCGTATGTATATGGCATCTTCAGCACAAAGGAAACAAAGGAGAGAAATAAGACATTCGAGAGGATTCAAATGAGGGGGAGGCCAATAATGCAACGGAAGAGGGGACTAAAAGAGAGACAAAGGAGAAGAAGAGGGCAACCCAACTGATAGCACAGTCCTGACAGTATTGCCATGTCCCAGTGGAGGTATTGGAAGGACTCACTCTCTTCTAGACCAGGGTTCAAACAGTATTCATTTTCTTACACTTTAGTAGACATTGGACTTCACATGATTCAGTTTTGTGATATTTTAGGTTTTCTTCAAGCAAAGTGCCGCTAGCTAGCTATCATTAGCTGGCTGGCTCCCTAGCGGACGTTATTATTCGTTTCCCAGAGCTGTTTGCTTTTCTCGTTAGAGCCTAACGTTAGGCATTTTTGGCACTTTGTTCATTGTTGTTTAATAACTAGCTAACGTTAGCTGGCTGGCTCGTTAGCTAATGTTACGTGACGTGTGGTCTTAAACGTTGTTTACCTAGCTACAGAGCCTTGCAAAAGTATTCATCCCCCTTGGCGTTTTTCCTATTTTGTTGCATTCTATTTTGTTGCATTTTTATTTGGATTTCTTGCAATAGACATACACAAAACAGTCAAAATTGGTTAAGTGAAATTCAAAAAGTAACTTTTTTTTTTTTTTTATGAAAAAAGTGGTGCTCGCATATGCATTCACCCCCTTTGCTATGAAGCCACTAAATTAGATCTGGTGCAACCAATTACCTTCGGAAGTCACATAATTAGTCAAATAAAGTCCAGCTGTGTGCAATCTAAGTGTCACATGATCTCAGTATATATACAACTGTTCTGAAAGGCCCCAGAGTCTACAACACCACTAAGCAAGGGGCACCACCAAGCAAGCGTTACCATGAAGATCAAGGAGCTCTCCAAACAGGTCAGGGACAAAGTTATGGAGAAGTACAGATCAGGGTTGGGTTATAAAAAAATATCTGAAACTTTGAACATCCCAAGGAGCACCATTAAATCCATTATTAAAAAATAGAAAGAATATGGCACCACAACAAACCTGCAAAGAGAGGGCCGCCCACCAAAACTCATGGACCAGGCAAGGAGGGCCTTAATCAGAGAGGCACTAAAGAGACCAAAGATAACCCTGAAGGAGCTGCAAAGCTCCACAGCAGAGATTGGAGTATCTGTCCATAGGACCACTTTAAGCCATAAACTCCACAGAGCTGGGATTTATGGAAGAGTGGCCAGGAAAAAAAGGCATGTGGGAGACTCCCCAAACATTTGGAAGAAGGTACTCTGGTCAGATGAGACTAAAATTTAGCTTTTTGGCCATCAAGGAAAACGCTATGTCTGGCGCAAACCCAACACCTCTCATCACCCTGAGAACACTATCCCCACAGTGAAGCATGGTGGTGGCAGCATCATGCTGCTGTGGGGATATTTTTCATCGGCAGGGACTGTGAAACTGGTCAGAATTTAAGGAATGATGGATGGTGCTAAATACAGGGAAATTCTTGAGGGAAACCTGTTTCAGTCTTCCAGAGATTTGAGACTTGGACGGAGATTCACCTTCCAGCAGGACAATGACACTAAGCATACTGCTAAAGCATCACTCGAATGGTTTAAGGGGAAACATTTAAATGTCTTGGAATGGCCTAGTCAAAGCCCAGACCTCAATCCAATTGAAAATCTGTGGTATGACTTTCAGATTGCTCTACTCCAGCAGAATCCATCCAACTTGAAGGAGCTGGAGCAGTTTTGTCTTAAAGAACTGGCAAAATCCCAGTGGCTAGATGTGCCAAGCTTATAGAGACATACCCCAAGAGACTTGCAGCTGTAATTTCTGCAAAAGGTGGCTCCATAAAGTATTGACTCTGGGGGGGTAAATAGTTATGCACGCTCAAGTTTTCAGTTTTTTTGGTCTTATTTCTTGTTTGTTTCACCCCCCAAAATTATTTTGCATCTTCAAAGTGGTAGGCATGTTGTGTAAATAAAATGATATAAACCGCCCCAAAAATCAATTTTAATTCCAGGTTGTAAGGCAACAAAATAGGAAAAATGCCAAGGGGGTGAATACTTTCGCAAGCCACTGTAGGTTCATTGTTTACCTCGCTAGCTATATGTCTTAAGCTAAAGTTTACTGTTAGGTAGCTAGCTAAAGTTAGCAGGCTGGCTCCCTAGCAGATGCTATTCTTGTTTCCCAGAGCTATATGCTTTTCTAGTTAGAGCCTAATGTTAGGCAGTGTTGGCACTTTGATCATTGTTGTTTAATTTTAACTAGCTAACGTTAGCTGGTGTCGGCATTTGAGCTTTGATGTTTATTGTGGTATAGAGTAATATAAGGAGAATTCAATATAATTCCAATGCAAGAACCCAACTGATGCCCCAGCTGTGCATGACTGCATCTCACTGTAGGTTATTTGTATCTCTGTTTGTTTTTGTTTACTGTTACTATAACTAGTCTAAATATAGATTGTGTCATGCCTTAATCAGTCTGATATTTTGTTTACTAGCCCTAGTTGGTACTGCTGTTTTGTTCTGTTCACATTCACAGTTGTGTAGGTATTCTAATCCAAACTGCTATTTTAGATTTTTGTTTGCATGCTTGAATAACTAGGCTACTACTGTCGGTATTTAGTTTGCATTATTTTGGTAAGACAGCTGTGTGTACGGCTGCATTCACATAGGCTGTTTGTAATAGGGGAATTACGCTATGTACTGTATTTTGTACCCTGTAGTCATTACCAAAATGGCCTTGCTTTCGTGTGTAGGCGCTGCCCATTGTGCTGATACAATGCAGGCTACAGATTTTGAGCCAATCTCCACTAACTGTCACTTCAAAAGCACTCAATCAATGGTCTCGGAGTGATTTGTGGTATAGAGTGATATAAGCAGAATTCAATATAATTCCAATGCAAAAATCCCCCAAAATTGTGCCCCCTAACCGATTTCAACTACCCGTTTAATCACTTTATCCTGGTGCCGGGTCTGCATTGGTCATAAGCAATCAATGCATTAACAAGACGGATCAGTCAAAATCATTGGCTGCATCTCAGTTTCATTCACCTAGGATACTTTGGAGCACATTTATTCTCGCTCTCCTTCAAACATTTATTTAGGACTAATGTATAACAAACGTATAAGAAAGTGCTATACCCACAGAAGTACCAAACAAATCAATTGGATTCAACAATTTGATTCTGACCCAAAAACATGATCAAGTTGACAGAGGGGAGGAAAAGTATACTCGATAGGTGGCCAACTGTGCTCTTATTGGCTTGGGTCGAGCTCAGCCGTATAAATAATGTGGATAGAATGGACCCTTTCCGGTAGTTAATTCAAATAATTAAATGTAATGGTAATAGCCTGGTCCCAGGCTATCTGTGTGTGCTGTATTGGCTATACAGCACACACATATGCTATTTGTGCTATATATAGTACTATTAAACTTTGTGAATTTCAGTCAAAAGACAGCAAAAAGTGATGATTTAAGTAAACACCAAGTTAACGGACTGTATAAGGTGTTACCCAGATTGCAAGTATAAAGCATGCCATCATGGCATCAGGAGGCATGAGAGAGTATTTGCGCCTCACATTTTCCTGTTTCTAGTCACAATTTCCTACCCTCCCTGTGCTGAAATGCCTCATTAACATTCTGAGTCACAACCCACACGAAGAATGTCTGTCTTGCTATCTATTTACAGTATCTCCACCCTCTTTTTGTTTGTCTATATCTCTATTTCTCCCCCTCAGTCTCTCTTTCACCGTGAAACGGGCTTAGACATCCTTCAATTTGATGGAAACAATGCATTGCAGACAAATGTGTTTGTGCAAATGAGCGAGTAGAATGTGTGCTTGAATACAATAAAGGATGTGTATGATGATGACTGTGTGTGTGTGTGTGTGTGTGAGAGAGAGAGAGAGAGAGAGCCTTGAATGGAGCGAGAGAGTGAGCTCTAGGGTGGGTGTGCGCGCATGCACATCATTGGGTGTGTTTTAAAGACAATATAAATCACAGTACATTTCCCATGTATTGGAGCTGTAGTTCTACATTTCTAAAGCACTTACCACAACATGCTAGAGTCGGGAAGAAATATACCTCTGTGTCTGGGCATGGGAAGCAGGGGTGGGGAATACTGCCACCTAGCGCGTTAATTAACAACTGAGTAAAAATAATGGAAGTGCTGAAGAGCTCAGTGACTTTCAACATGGACTGAGGATGCCACCTTTCCAGTAAGCCAGTTTGTCAAATTTCTGCCCTGCTAGTGTAACCGATGTGAAATGGCTAGCTAGTTAGCGGGGTGCGCGCTAATAGCGTTTCAATCGGTGACGTCACTCGCTCTGAGACCTTGAAGTAGTTGTTCCCCTTGCTCGGCAAGAGCCGCGGCTTTTGTGGAGCGATGGGTGACGATGTTTCGAGAGTGGCTGTTGTCTATGTGTGCAGAGGGTCCCTGGTTCGAGCCCAGGTAGGGGCGAGGAGAGGGAAAGAAGCTATACTGTTACACTAGAGCTCTAAGTGCTGTTATGGTGAAGTGAAAACGTCTAGGAGCTCACAGAATGGGACCGCCAAGTGCTGAAGCACGTAAAAATGTTTGTCCTCAGTTGCAACACTCACTACTGAGTTCCAAACTTCCATGGCCGAGCAGCAGCACACAAGCCTAAGATCACCATGCGCAATGCCAAGATTCGGCTGGAGTGGTGTAAAGCGCTCCACCATTGGACTCAGGAGGAGTGGAAACGCGCATTCTGTAGTGATGAATAGCGCTTCAACATCTGGCAGTCCGATGGACGGATCTGAGTTTGGTGGATGCCAGGAGAACGCTACCTGCCTGAATGCATAGTGCCAACAGTAAAGTTTGGTGGAGGAGGAAAAATGGTCTGGGGCTGTTTTTCATGGTTCAGGCTAGGCCCCTTAGTTCCAGTGAAGGGACATTTTTACACTACAGCATACAATGACATTGTAGATGATTCTGTGATTCCAACTTTGTGGCAACAGTTTGGGGAAGACCCTTTACTGTTTCAGCATGTCAATGCCCACGTGCACAAAGCGAGTTCTATACAGAAATGGCTTGTCAAGATTGGTGTGCAAGAACTTGACTGGCCTGCACAGAGCTCTGACCTCAACCTCATTGAACACCTTTTGGATGAATTGGAATGCCGACTGCAAGCCAGGCCCAATCGCCCAACATCAGTGCTCGACCTCACTAATGCTCTTGTGGCTGAATGGAAGCAAGTCCCTGCAGCAATTTTCCAACATCTAGTGGAAAGCCTTCCCAGAAGAGTGGAAGCTGTTATAGCAGGACCAACTCCATATTAATGCCCATGATTTTGGAATGAGATGTTTTAGTTTAGTTTATTAATTCGACCATTTAAAAAAACAAGCACACAAAAAACTTAAAAGCCATACATGCACATGAATAAAATCATCGAGGATAACACACAATAAAGTCTGGGACTTATTTCCATTGTGGTCCTCTTGAGACAAGATGGCTATACAAGATCGAACACAGTATGACAGTGAAATAATAAAACAAAAACATAAAAGAAGAACATCTATCATCATAGGGGTTACACATATGGGCACAGAGGACATCAAACATATTTTTACTTTATTTTTAAAGCTGTCCAGAGAGGACATTGTTTTTATAGGCAGAGGCAACTCATTCCATTCTGAGGCTCCAGTATACAAGAAAGTACCTTTCCCAGCATTACTCCTGAACCTGTATAAGCACACATCAGCAACACCTGATCTGGTGCTGTGATTGTGTGCATCCCTAACACGAGGAAAGTAATCACTTAAATATCTGGGCGCAGGACCATAAATACTCCTGTAAACCAAACCTAGTCTAATCTGGGACACCCTAGCCTCAACAGGCAGCCAGTTTAGTTCCTGAAAGCAGCTCCTGCCTATGTGAGTACGTGGACTCACCTTCAATACTACCCTGATCAACTTATTCTGGGCTATCTGGAGCTTTCCCTTCATAAGTTTAGATAAGCCCCCAAACCAGGAAGTACTAGCATAGTCAAAATAGCAGTAGGCAGTAGCTAGCACTTTCATGGAGTCCTTATCAAGCAGCTTGGACTTTCTAGCCAAAAACTTAATCCTGGCATTAACCTTTCCTAGCACCTTATTGGCCATGCTCACACCTCCCAAGCTTCCATCAAGGATACATCCCAAGTAGCTAATATAGGTTTTAGTAGTCAGCACCTCACCCCCTAACTCCACTCTGATTTCAGACAGCCTACACAATTTAGGTCTGGATCCAAAAATAATTGCTTCACTTTTCCCTAAGTGCAGAGATAGTTTATTATCTCCAAGCCATTTGCTAATGTTAGTAAGCTCTGTGCTAAGTGTGCTCTCCAACATAGTTTTACTTTTGTGAGACACCAGAAGTGTTGAGTCATCCGCATAAAGAAAAATACGGCAAGAACAAGAATCTTTCATATCATTAATATAAAATAAAAACAGCAAAGGCCCAAACACACTCCCCTGCGGAACGCCACAACTCATTGGTTTTGCCTGAGACCGTGAACCATTAACTTCTCTAGGGTAGGGGGCAGCATTCGGAATTTTGGATGAAATGCATGCCCAAATTAAACTGCCTGTTTCTCGGGCCCAGAATATATGATATGCAGATAACTGGTAGATTTGGATAGAAAACACTCTAAAGTTTCCAAAAACTGTTAAAATCGTGTCTGAGTTTAACAGAACTGATTTGGCAGGCAAAACCTGAGAAAAATCCATTCAGGAAGTAGTTTTTGTTTTTGTTTTGTAGTTTTCTATTCAATGCCATTACAGTATCCATTGACTTAGGACTCAAATGGCAGTTTCTATGCCTTCCACTAGATGTCAACAGTCTTTAGAAAGTGTTTCAGTCTTGTATTCTGAAAAATGAGGAAGTAAGAGCAGTCTGAATGACTGTACCCTAAAGTTTCACGGAGCTTTTTCATGCACACAACCAAGAGAGTGCGTTTCTTGTTTACATTTTATATTGACGACGTTATTGTCCGGTTGAAATATTATCGATTATTTAGGCTAAAAACAACCTGAGGTTTGAATATAAACATCGTTTGACATGTTTCTATGAACTTTACGGATACAATTTAGATTTTTTTGTCTTCCTGTTTTGACTGCGTTTGAGCCTGTGGATTACTGAAGAAAACGCGCGAACAAAATGGAGGTTTTTGCGTATAAAGAGACTTTATCGAACAAAAGGAACATTTATTGAGTAAATGAATATCTGCTGAGTGCAACCATATGAAAATCATCAAAGGTAAGGGATTAATTTTAGCTCTATTTCTAAATTGTATAACTGTTCTATCTGGCTGGCTACTGTTTGTAATGATTTGTATAGTGGGCTATGTTCTCATAATCGTAAGGTATGCTTTCGCCGTAAAGCATTTTTTAAATCTGACACCGTGGTTGGATTCACAAGAAGTTCATCTTTAAACCTATGTAAAATATGTTTTGTTTTCTCAATTTTTATAATGAGTATTTCTGTATTTGAATTTGGTGCCCAGCAGTTTCACTGGCTGTTGAAGAGGTGGGACGCTACCGTCTCACGTGCCCAAGAGAGGTTAACCTCTACTACTTGCTCCCTTCCTGATAAATAGGACTTTACCCAGCCTAGAGGGACACTGCTTAACCCCAGTGCCTCCAGTTTAGAGATTAGGAGACAGTGGTTAACTGTATCAAAGGCCTTCTGTAGGTCAAGCAGTACCATTCCACACAGATTTCCCTCATCAATCTTTTTCCTGATGAAGTCAGTCAAGTAAAGTAGACATGAATCAGTGGAGTATGTTTTTCTAAAACCCGACTGAAAATCATACATAAGACCCTGTTTGTTAACATATTCATACATTTGCTCATGTAAAATTCTCTCCAGGATCTTTGATGTTACACAGAGGATAGATACAGGCCTATAATTCCCAGGGTCAGACTTTATCCCCTTCTTATACAGAGGTATAACTTTGGCTTGTTTCATGTCCCTGGGAAAGGTGCCTTGTTCAAGAGAGAGATTAACGATATGCGTAATACAAGGGCCAATTTGCTCAGCAGAATCTATTAGAAACCTTGCAGGAATATTATCCAGGCCTGTGGCTTTGGAGCATTTAAGCTCTTCCAGCATACTGACTATTTTGGCTGTTGCTACCTTTGCAAAAGAAAAAGAGTTTGGCTGAACCCCTAACTCTACATAATACTTCTTGACTTGGTTGCTTCCATACAAACCAGAACTGGTGGGCAGCTTGCTAACCAGCTTGCTGGCAACAGAAGTAAAAAAATAGCTGAATTCATTGGCAACCTCTGCCTTTTCATATACCATCTCCCCTTTGATGTTCAGTCCAAAACTGTTTAGTTTGTTTTTGGTAGTACTACTACAGCCTAGTTCCTTAACGGATTTCCAAAGCTTTTTAGTGTCATTTTTGTTTTCAATTATTTTCTCAGCAAAGTAACACCTCTTTGCTTCATCCATCCTGCTCTGTGCTTCATTTCTGTGACATTTACAGTATATAGGATAAAATCATGCTGTTCTTGAGAGTTCTTAAATTTCTTAAAGGCCTTATTCCTTGCTTGGATAGATTCTAGAATCTCATGATTAAACCAAGGGCTAGATCTCTGCTTTACCCTGACCCGTCTAATGGGAGCCATCACATTCACCACATCAAGGAATCTACATTTAAAGGCTTCCCAGGCACTGTCTACCCCTACACTATTCAGCACAGGTTACCAGTCAATTTTATCCACTTCCTCCCTAAACCTTTCTACACAGTATTTTTTGAGTCCTATGATTCTAACGGTTTTGTGACACTTAAATATATCTTTAAAAATCCTCCTTGTGCAAAATGTAATAAAATGATCACTGATTCCATAGACTATTTATGCTGCAGTAGTTTATGTGTCGGGGGGCTAGGGTCAGTTTGTTATATCTGGAGTACTTCTCCTGTCTTGCTCTATCTCCTGTATGCTCGATCTAATTCTCTCTTTCTCTCTTTCTTTCTCTCTCTCGGAGGACCTGAGCTCTAGGACCATGCCTCAGGAATTCCTGGCATGAAGACTCCTTGCTGTCCCCAGTCCACCTGGCCGTGCTGCTGCTCCAGTTTCAACTGTTCTGCCTGCGGCTATGGAACCCTGACCTGTTCACCGGACGTGCTACCTGTCCCAGTCCTGCTGTTTTCAACTCTCTAGAGACAGCAGGAGCGGTAGAGATACTCTTAATGATCGGCTATGAAATGCCAACTGACATTTACTCCTGAGGTGCTGACTTGCCGCACCCTCGACAACTACTGTGATTATTATTATTTGACCATGCTGGTCATTTATGAACATCTTGGCCATGTTCTGTTATAATATCCACCCGGCACAGCCAGAAGAGGACTGGCCACCCCTCATAGCCTGGTTCCTCTCTAGGTTGCTTCCTAGGTTTTAGCCTTTCTAGGGAGTTTTTCCTAGCCACTGTGCTTCTACACCTGCGTTGCTTGCTGTTTGGGGTTTTAGGCTGGGTTTCTGTACAGCACTTTGAGATATCAGCTGATGTAAGAAGGGCTATATAAATACATTTGATTTGATTATTACTCCACTCTGCGATATTTTAGATTTATCAGACACCAATATTAAGTCAGTTGTACTTTGCACTGTTTCACATATCCTGGTGGGATCTTTTATAATTTGGGTCAGAGCAAGTGATCTACAAAAGTGCATAAATACATTATGGGTTGGGCTATTCTTTTTGCAGACATCAGTATTGAAATCCCCTAACAAAATGATTTCCTTCAACAGCGAATCATTACAGTTTGACAACACAATTTCAAGACCTTCATAGAACGCATTCTGCTTGGGAGGCCTATAACACACCCCCAACAAAATCGGCTTGGTTTTGGGAAGGCAGATATCCAGCCAGACAATCTCCAGATCAGCGTTTAAATCTGATCTGACGTTAAAAGCAATGTCTGATCTTACAGACGCACATATTACCCCACCGTTCCGATTCCGATCCTTCCTGACAACAGAGTAATTACTTATCTCAATTTCTGAGTCACAAACAGATGAATCCAACCATGTCTCAGTAAAACATAAGACACCCATCTCTGATTTGCAAACCAACAGGCGTATCTCATCAATCTTCGGTAGTAGGCTTCGGACGTTTAAGTGCACAAAATGTAAGCCCTTCTTCCCAAAGGCCTCATTGAATTCCCGATCCACTTGTAACTCGCCTCCCACTGCGCTGCCATCTTCCCACTGCCCTGCAGCCGGTGGCCTCTCTGTCGCCATGGAACACCCCTCCCCAGGTGCCACTCCATCGTCCTCACCACCATGTCCCCCGTCACTCGTTAGACAAGCAGCATTCGTTTTTACTGTTCTAATTACCTTGGTAAACAGTTTAAAATAGCAATAAGGGACCTCAGGGGTTTGTGATATATGGCCAATATACCACGGCTAAGGGCTGTATCCAGGCACTCTGCATTGCGTCGTGCTTAAGAAAAACCCTTAGCCGTGGTATATTAAACGTATACCACACCCCCTCGGGCCTTATTACTAAAATATGAGAGGGGAGGAGGAGAATACCCCATAAGCACTGATATATGACCAGTTTAACCAATAACCACTAGAGGGAAATAAACTCAAAACTGACCCTAGTTCTGTGTATAGGGGGGTATTTCATTCTACTCACTGGCTTCACTGGTGTACCGGGCATCCTTGCAGCCCCCACAAGGCGGTGGGGCACACAATCTCTGGGTGCCCATGTGCCTGTCATCAGGCACAGTAACCCTCCAAAAAGTAATTCATAAACCAATTTAATTTCCATATGTACTAGGAAACGAAGTGTTCGTTTCTTGGGCTTCAGGGATGTGACCAAAAAAGGGCCTTAGGCCTTGAAAAAGAAAACATTTAACTGACTGAAAGTAAGGGGATATCGGTAAACAAATGCTGTGGTCAAAAACGCATATCAGACTGAGAGCCTGAACCTTCTTTGGTAGTTCTTTATGAGTGTTAGTGACGTTACAGTGTAAAAACAGCTTGATTGCGGTGGCAGCACCAGAGAAACTGGGCAGGAAGAAGTGGTGCTTCAAATATAGCAGTTCTATTATTGAGCCTCTCATTCACCTTAAATTGCCGGCCTCAACATGTTACGGAAAGAGATTAACTGAATAGGAAGCTCTGGGGATACTGGACAGCCAATAAATTGGCAGATGAAAAGATATCATCTTTAGCAGACAACGGTTCTTGAGAGCTTGAACAAAAAAAGTGATTTTTGATTTCATTTATACTGGTGAACTGGAAATTGAGTTGTATTGTTGCAATATCAACAGTCCCTTATCGCTGGTACAGTGGGGAGAACAAGTATTTGATACACTGCCGATTTTGCAGGTTTTCCTACTTACAAAGCATGTAGAGGTCTGTACTTTTTATCATAGGTACACTTCAACTGTGAGAGACGGAATCTAAAACAAAAAACCAGAAAATCACATTGTATGATTTTTAAGTAATTAATTTGCATTTTATTGCCTGACATAGTATTTGATCACCTACCAACCAGTAAGAATTCCGGCTCTCACAGACCTGTTAGTTTTTCTTTAAGAAGCCCTCCTGTTCTCCACTCATTACCTGTATTACTGCACCTGTTTGAACTCGTTACCTGTATAAAAGACACCTGCCACACACTCAATCAAACAGACTCCAACCTCTCCACAATGGCCAAGACCAGAGAGCTGTGTAAGGACATCAGGGATAAAATTGTAGACCTGCACAAGGCTGGGATGGGCTACAGGACAATAGGCAAGCAGCTTGGTGAGAAGGCAACAACTGTTGGCGTAATTATTAGAAAATGGAAGAAGTTGAAGATGACGGTCAATAACCCTCGGTCTGGGGCTCCATGCAAGATCTCACCTCGTGGGGCATCAATGATCATGGGGAAGGTGAGGGATCAGCCCAGAACTACACGGCAGGACCTGGTCAATGACCTGAAGAGAGCTGGGACCACAGTCTCAAAGAAAACCATTAGTACCACACTACGCCGTCATGGATTAAAATCCTGCAGCGCACGCAAGGTCCCCCTGCTCAAGCCAGCGCATGTCCAGGCCCGTCTGAAGTTTGCCAATGACCATCTGGATGATCCAGAGGAGGAATGGGAGAAGGTCATGTGGTCTGATGAGACAAAAATAGAGCTTTTTGGTCTAAACTCCACTCGCCGTGTTTGGAGGAAGAAGAGGATGAGTACAACCCCAAGAACACCACTCCAACCGTGAAGCATGGAGGTGGAAACATCATTCTTTGGGGATGCTTTTCTGCAAAGGGGACAGGACGACTGCACCGTATTGAGGGGAGGATGGATGGGGCCATGGATCGCGAGATCTTGGCCAACAACTCCTTCCCTCAGTAAGAGCATTGAAGATGGGTGTGGCTGGGTCTTCCAGCATGACAACGACCCGAAACACACAGCCAGGGCAACTAAGGAGTGGCTCCGTAAGAAGCATCTCAAGGTCCTGGAGTGGCCTAGCCAGTCTCCAGACCTAGACCCAATAGAAAATCTTTGGAGGGAGCTGAAAGTCCGTATTGCCCAGCGACAGCCCCGAAACCTGAAGGATCTGGAGAAGGTCTGTATGGAGGAGTGGGCCAAAATCCCTGCTGCAGTGTGTGCAAACCTGGTCAGAACTACAGGAAACGTATGATCTCTGTAATTGCAAACAAAGGTTTCTGTACAAATATTAAGTTCCGCTTTTCTGATGTATCAAATACTTATGTCATGCAATAAAATGCAAATTAATTACTTAAAAATCATACAATGTGATTTTCTGTATTTTTGTTTTAGATTCCGTCTCTCACAGTTGAAGTGTACCTATGATAAAAATTACAGACCTCTACATGCTTTGTAAGTAGGAAAACCTGCAAAATCGGCAGTGTATCAAATACTTGTTCTCCCCACTGTATATCTTGGCATGCATCGTTCAAGACTAAGTTTAAATTGTATGCAGCGCAATGGACAAATAATGCACAATGTTTCAGGAAAGTCTGTGTTGGCAATACTCAGTAGAGAAAAGAGTCGGGCCGCAAACTGGACCTATAGGCCGTGGTGAAAACATTTGCACACAAAAATGCAAGGCGATGCAGTCGGATACTGTAGGCCTCTATGTAGAAAAAAAAAGAGAGAGACAAGCACAGACACAGAGACACTTTTTTCTAAGAGAAAGAGGACTTCAGGAGACTTTTAATTTGATGTAATTTACCTTGAATATTGCAGCCCATTTGTGTAGGCTATTATTTCCCAGACACAACCTTCTGAGTTCAACAATAAAGTGGCTGAATTCATCCTCAAACCGACTTATTTTTTCCTCATTGTTAGGTTATTTGATGTGCAATTTTTATAACATGTTCATGAATAGCAGCTAAATAACAGCTTAATACGGTATATATTACGTTACACTGCACAATGAAACAATTCCTAGTAAGCTAGAGTTTAGGGTGGACTGACTGTATTCTTTGTCATTAAAAGACTGACTGGTTTTACATATTTATGTTGTTTTTCGAATGCACAGATCGCTTTGTATTTTGTGAAAGAAACTACGGTAGATCGAAAATGTGGCATCATATTTCTGTCATACTGCTTTGTTGACAACTCAAATCTCCTCATGGGTATTCAGCCAAACAGCGGCCACTGGCTATGTCCCAAAAGTCACACTTTTCCCTATGCCCTCATCAAAAGTAGTGCACTATATTGGGAATAGGGTGCCATTTGGGATGCATGCCCAGTCCTCCTTAAAAAAATATATATTTAAAAAAAACATTTTATGTGTTATTTCTAACATAAATTAGGGGGGGATTTATTACATACAACCGGAAATAACTTTTGGATTTCAGAGTGACGGTAACTCACCAGCATTACAACCAGGAATACAACTTTCCCGAATTGTATCCTTTGTTTCGTACCCCTCGAGGGAATTTAACTGATTCCAGAGGCTGATCCAAAACACCGCCAGCGAAGAAGAGGTATTCAGAGTGGACTCCTAGTTCGACTCAGAAGGCACGCGCACCACCCACCACTTCCGAGTATATTATTTGCTAATGTTCAGTCTCTGGATAATAAAGTTGACGAGCTCAGGGCTAGGATCTCCTTCCAGAGAGACATCAGGGATTGTAACATACTCTTTTTCAGGGAAACATGGCTCTCTCAGGATATAGGGTCTGAGCCCATACAGCCAGTTGGGTTCTCAGTTCATCGCGCAGACAGGAGTAAAGATCTCTCCGGGAGGAAGAAGGGCGGGGGTGTATGTTTCATGATTAACTACTCATGGTGTGATTGTGAAAACGTACAGAAACTCAAGTCCTTTTCTTCACTCGACCTAGAATACCTCACAATCAAATGCTGACCGTATTACCTCCCAAGAGAATTATTTTCGGTTATAGTCACAGTCGTGTATTTTCCCCCTCAAGCCGATACCACGACAGCCCTCAAAGAACTACACTGGACTCTATGCAAACTGGAAACCACATATCCTGAGGCCACATTTATTGTAGCGATTTTAACAAAGCTAATCTGAGAAAAACGCTACCGAAGTTCTACCGACATATTGACTGTAGAACTCGCTCTGAGAAAACATTGGACCACTGCTTTTTTTCAACTTTTCGAAATACCGACAAGGCCCTCCCATGCTCTCCCTTCGGCAAATCTGATCATGACTACATTTTGCTTCTCCCTTGCTATAGGCAGAAAGTACTCGTGCTACAGACTATTCAACGCTGGTCTGATCCATGCTTCAAGATTGTTTTGAACACACGGACTGGGATATGTTCCCGGGTAACCTCTGAAAATAATATTGAGGAATATACGGTGACTGAGTTTATCAATCTATAGCAGATGTTGTACTCACTGACTATTAAAACCTACCCAAACCAGAAACTAGGGATAGATGGCAGCATTCTCGCAAAACAGAAAGCGCAAACCACCACATTTAACCATGGAAATGTGACTGGGAAAATGGCCGAATACAAAACAGTGTAGTTATTCCGTAAGGCAATCAAACAGGCAAAACGTCAGTACAGAGACAAAGGAGTTGCAATTCATCGGCTCAGACACGAGACTTACAGTGGGTAAGAAAGTCACCACCCCCTTTCAAAACCTTTTGTTGCTTTACAGCCTGAAAGGAAAACACATCAAATTTGACTTTTTCTGGCTTTATTTACACACACTGGCTTTATTTACACACACTAAGTGAACAATTAAAAAACAAAACGAATTGCAAGTAAAACAGTAAAATTCCCTATTAGGAAAAGTGAACACCCCCCCCCTTAGAATTGCAAACTTGCTGCGGTATATCCAACCACCTTCCAGATCACAAATCAATCAATTGTAGTGACTTTTATTAGTTCAGAAAAAAGCAGTGTTCATAGAGGACTCCACTGCTTAGTAGTGCAATTCAAAGCAAAGAATCCACTATGGGCGAAAAGGTACTTTCAAAAAATCTACGAGAAAGGTTTGGAAAGGCACAAGTCAGAGGATGGATATAAAAAGATTTCAAAGGCATTGTCTATCCCTCAGAGCACAGTTAAGACCATTATTAAGAAGTGGAACGCGAATGGCACCACCCAGACCCTGCATTGATCAGGCCGTCCCTCCAAACTCAATGACCGGGCAAGGAGGAGACTGATCAGAGAGGAAGCCAATGGCGACTTTGAAGGAGCTTCAGGCATTTATGGCAAAGACTGGTCAATGTGTGCATGTGACAACAATATCACAAGCGCTCCACAAATCTGGCCTCTATGGGAAGGTGGCAAGAAAAAAAAAAACCCTCATCTAGTCTCGTTTGAACTTTACTTAAAAGCACATTGTAGATTCCGAGGCCAATTGGCAAAAGGTGCTGTGGTCAGATGAGACCAATTGAACTTTTTGGCCTGAAATCAAAACAATATGTCTGGCGAAAACCCAATACATCTTTCTACACAAAGGACCTCATGCCTACAGTAAATCATGGCGGCGGCAGCACTTGTCAGGATAGAAGGGAAAATAGACAGTGCAAAAAACCTGCCAGGAAGTGGAAAATGGGAAGATGGTTCAACATGACAATAACCCAAGGCACACCACCAAAGCAACCGTACAGTGGCTGAAGGACAAGAAGGTGAATGTCCTTGAGTGGCCTTGTCAGAGCCCCGACCAAAATCCCATTGAGAATCTGTGGAATGACTTGAAAAGTGCGGTCCAAGAGAGATCACCATGCAATATGATTTCGCTTGAACAATTCTGCAAGGAAGAATGGGCAAATGTTGCACAGTCTGGTTGTGCGAAGTTGGTAGAGACGTTTTCAAAGAGACTCATGGCTGTAATTCAAGCAAAAGGTGGTTCCACCAAGTTAATACTCAGGGGGGTGTTCACTTATCCAAATAGGGTATTTTCCTGTTTTAATTTTTATACATTTTCTGAGTTTCCCCTCCCCCACTTGGATATTGTGGGTTATGGTGATTTTTCAGTAGCATATTGTGAAATAATAATATAATGAAACAGAATCATTAAAAGGTTTAAAGGAACCTGTAACCACACCTGTATAGTATAAGAAAAGCCAAAATACAAAATAAATAGACAGACATTGTAATCCAGATGCATTCCCTGATAAGAAGTGTCATAATCACTGTAATGAATGTACTTATGACTATAGCCTGGTGGGTGCTGATATAATCTATATAATGAATGTACTTATGACTATAGCCTGTGGGTGCTGATATAATCTATATAATGAATGTACTTGTGATTGCAGCCTGGGAGGAGCACCTATTATTTTTTTTACCAAACTGTCACAGTTGCACCACCAATATAATCGGTTCAGTGATTTGTAGAGTGTTAAATGATTTGTAGAGGCGGGAAAAAGCCTGCCTCAAAGAAAGAACTTAGGGTGTGAAACAATAGTGGTGCTAAGCCAAAAAGAGTTGATCATTTACGTAGAGAGGAGTGACCATGTATGTGATGTAAAGATGAAACCGTAATAAAGGAGTGTGCTGAGGCTGGGAAAAACAGTTGATCCATGGACCAGCTCGGCTTGTTACTTTGTAATAAAGTCTACTTTGAATTAGCAAGATCCGGTATCTGAGAAATGTTAATGTGTAACGGCTGTTGTCGGAAGAAGGTGAAGACCAAAACGCAGCGTGTTAAGTGTTCGTCATGTTTAATAGAAACTGAACACTAAAAAGCAAAAAAACAACAAAGTGACAACCGAAACAGCTCCGTCAGGTGCAACACACACTAAACAGAAATTAATCACCCACAACACAAAATGGGAAAACAGGCTACCTAAGTATGGCTCCCAATCAGAGACAACGATAGACAGCTGCCTCTGATTGGAACCACACCAGGCCAAACATATAGAAAACCAACAACATAGAAAAAAGAACATAGACTGCCCACCCTAGTCACACCCTGGCCTAACCAAAATAGAGAATAAAAAACCTCTCTATAGCCAGGGCGTGACATATTGAACCAGTATTTCTACGACACCGTGTGTAAATAAAGCCGGAAAAAGCCTGATTTTATGTGTTTTCATTTCAGGCAGTAAGGCAACAAAAGGTGAACATTTTGAAAGGGGCTGGTGACTTTCTATACCCGCTGTATATGGCAAGGTCTACAGACAATTGGGGACTACAAAGGGAAAACAAGCCACGTCGCGGACACTGACGTCTTGCTTCCGGATAAGCTAAACACCTTTTTCGCTGGCTTTGAGGATAACACAGTGCCACCAAAGTGGCAAGCTACCAAGGACTGTGGGTTCTCATTCTCTGTGGCCGATGTGTGTAAGACATTTCTATCGGCCCAGACGGCATCTCTAGCCACGTCCTCAGTGTGCAGACCAGCTGGCTCCCTATCCCAGTCTGTTGTCCCCAGTTGTTTCAAGATGGCCATCATTGTTCCTGTACCCAAGAAAGCAAAGGTAACTGAACGAAATGACTATCGCCGTTTAGCACTCATTTCTGTCATCATGCTTTGAGAGACTAGTCAGGTATCATATCACCGCTACCTTACAGCCTAGATACACTTCAATTTGCTTACTGCCCCAATAGATCCACAGATGATGCAATCGCCATCGCATTGCACACTGCCCTATCCCATCTGAACAAGAGGAATACCTATGTAAGAATGCTGTTCATTGACTATAGCTCAGCATTCAACACCATATTACCCTCCAAGCTCATCATTAATCTAGGGGCCCTGGGTCTGAACCCTGCCCTGTGCAACTGGGTCCTGGACTTCCTGAAGTGCCGCCCCCAGGTGGTGAAGGTACGGAACAACACCTCCACTTGGCTGATCCTCAACACAGGGGCCCCACAAGGGTGCGTGCTCAGCCCCCTCCTGTATTCCCTGTTCACCCATGACTGTGTGGCTACGCACACCTCCAACTCAATCATCAAGTTTGCAGACAACAAAACAGTAGTAGGCCTGATTACCAACAATGACGAGACAGCCTACAGGGAGGAGGTGCGGGCCCTGGGAGTGTGGTGCCAGGAAAATAACCTCTCACTCAACATCAACAAAACAAAGGAGCTGATCGTGGACTTCAGGAAACAGCAAAGGGAGCACCCCCCTATCCAAATCGACAGGACCGCAGTGAAGAAGGTGGCGCAGTGAAGAAGGTGGCGCAGTGAAGAAGGTGGCGCAGTGGTCTAGGGCACTGCATCGCAGTGCTAGCTGCGCCACCAGAGTCTCTGGGTTCACGCCCAGGCTCTGTCGCAGCCGGCCGCAACCGGGAGGTCCGTGGGGCGACGCACAATTGGCATAGCGTCGTCCGGGTTAGGGAGGGTTTGGCCGGTAGGGATATCCTTGTCTCAGTATGTAAAAAAAATGTAATAAAATGTATGCACTCTACTGTAAGTCGCTCTGGATAAGAGCGTCTGCTAAATGACTAAAATGTAATGTAAATGTAAGTTTTAAGTTCCTCTGCATACATAGACACACTGAAATGGTCCACCCATACAGTGTGGTGAAGAAGGCGTTACAGCGCATCTTCAACCTCAGGAGGATGAAGAAACTTGGCTTGTCCCCCAAAACCCTGACAAACTTTTACAGATGCACAATCGAGACCATCCTGTTGGGCTGTATCACAGCTTGATACGGCAATTGCACCGCCCTCAACCGCAGGGCTCTCCAGAGGCTGGTGCGGTCTGCACAACGCATCACCGGGGGCAAACAACCTGCCCTCCATGACACCTTCAGCATCCAATGTCACAGGAAGGCCAAAAAGATCAAGGACAACAACCTGAGGTACTGCCTGTTCACCCCGCTACCATCCAGAGGGCGAGGTCAGTACAGATGCATCAAAGCTGGGACCGGGAGACTGAAAAACAGCTTCTATCTCAAGGCCATCAGACTGTTAAATAGCAATCATTACCACCTTAGAGGCTACTGCCCTATATACGTAGACTTGACATCACTGGCCACTTAAATATTGGAACACTAGTATCTTTAATAATGTTTAAATATTTTGTATATATATATTGTATTCTATTCTACTCTATTTTAGTCTATGTCGCTCCGACATTGCTCGTCCAAATATTTATATATTCTTAATTTCATTCCTTGTGTGTTTTTGGTATTATTATTTTAGATACTACTTGTTAGATATTACTGCACTGCTGGAGCTACAAACACAAGCATTTCGCTACACCCGCAAAAACATTTGCTAAACATGTGTATGTGACCAATAGAATTTGATTTGATTTATTGCCATAAACACAAAAATATTAATATGTGTATACTAAAGCAGAGCACAGAGGGAGAGTTAGGGAGAGCGCCGGGTGAGCCAAGCATAATTTTAGTTTGGAGTGATTTTGATGGACAGCCCTGCTTAGACTGTTTACATGAGAGAGGGATGGTGATAGAGAGGCTGAACTGGCAGTATCAATGCCCTTAATTAACTCAAACGCTGTGCAGGACAAGAGTGGCTCATTGAGGTATTTTTATAGGGGTTGTTTGAGTTATATGCTGCTTCCCAATAACCTGTCCTTCTTCCCTAAAGTGTGCACTTATTCACTTCCCTTCATGGATTTAAAAGGAAGGGGCTGGTATAAGAAACATAGTGGAAACTCTGCCTAGCCCATGTTAACACTCCAATAAAATGCTTTGAAAGGTTCCGAAACAGTCAAAATCATGTTTTTCATAAAATTGGATGATATTTGGATGAAACCAGAGGAAAGTAGGACTTCAAAAGAATGAAAAATTACTGTTGATTCTTCATTGATAAAGTTTGATGATAAAGTTACTGGTTCCCTCCCCTATGTCAAACATTGGGTGGATTCGATTATGCTGAAACGCGGGGCACTTGGAGGTAAGCCCTTCTCAAATCCAACAGTAATCTGCGCCGCTCTGTCATGTTGTCAACAAGACAACATGGTGCATCGTCCTGAACGTTGGGTGAGTTCGTTTTACCTGGCCCGATAACCCGGGTCGGCAGTCTTACGCCTTGTAGGCGTAAGACCTGTAGGCGCCTTGTAGGCGTAAGCACCATTGGTGCTTAAGTGAAATCTCGACCCACCAGGGGCACCAGGCCATGCAAAATGAACTAAATTTAGCCTAAAAATAAACTTCCCTTTTTCAGGACCCTGTCTTTCAAAGATCATTTAAAAATCTAAATAACTTCACAGATCTTCATTGTAAAGGGTTTAAACACTGTTTCCCATGCTTGTTCAATGAACCATGAACAATTAATGAACATGCACCTGCGGAACGGTCGTTAAGACACTAACAGCTTACAGACGGTAGGCAATTAAGGTCACAGTCATGAAAACTTAGGATACTGAAGAGACCTTTCTACTGACTATGAAAAAACACCAAAAGAAAGATGCCCAGAGTCCCTGCTCATCTGCGTCAACGTGCCTTAGGCATGCTGCAAGGAGGCATGAGGACTGCAGATGTGGCCAGGGCAATAAATTGCCATGTCTGTACTGTGAGATGCCTAAGACAGCGCTACAGGGAGACAGGATGGACAGCTGATCATCGTTGCAGTGGCAGACCACATGTAACAACACCTGCACAGGATCGGTACATCCGAGCATCACACCTGCCGAACAGGTACAGGATGGCAACAACAACTGCCCGAGTTGGCTGAGAGAGGCTGGACTGAGGACTTGTAGGCCTGTTGTAAGGCAGGTCCTCACCAGACATCACCGGCAACAACGTCGCCTATGGGCAAAAACCCATCGTCGCTGGACCAGACAGGACTGGTAAAAAGTGCTCTTCTCTGACGAGTTGCGGTTTTGTCTCACCGGGGTGATGATCGGATCCGCGTTTATCGTCGAAGGAATGAGTGTTATACCGAGGCCTGTACTCTGGAGCGGAATCGATTTGGAGGTGGAGGGTCCGTCATGGTCTGGGGTGGTGTGTCACAGCATCACCGGACTGAGCTTGTTGTCAATGCAGGCAATCTCAACGCTGTGCGTTACAGGGAAGACATCCTCCTCCCTCATGTGGTACCCTTCCTGCAGGCTCATCCCTACATGACAATGCCACCAGCCGTACTGCTTGTTCTGTGCGTGAATTCCTGCAAGACAGGAATGTCAGTGTTCTGCCATGGCCAGCGAAGAGCCCGTATCTCAATCCTATTGAGCATGTCTGAGACCTGTTGGATCGGAGGGTGAGGGCTAGGGCCATTCCCCCCGCAAATGTCTGGGAACTGGCAGGTGTCTTGGTGGAAGAGTGGGGTAACATCTCACAGCAAGAACTGGCAAATCTGGTGCAGTCCATGAGCAGGAGCACTGGAGTACTTAATGCAGCTGGTTGCCACACCAGATACTGACTGTTACTTTTGATTTTGACCCCCCCCCCCTTTGTTCAGGGACACATTATTAAATTTATTTTAGTCACATGTCTGTGGAACTTGTTCAGTTTATGTCTCAGTTGTTGAATATTGTTACGTTCATGCAAATATTTACACATGTTAAGTTTGCTGAAAATAAATGCAGTTGACAGTGAGAGGACGTTTCTTTTTTTGCTGAGTTTATTTTCCATTCCTTGAATTTTCACACTAGTTTTAATTCGGAAGGCAGATAAATTAGGCTATTTTATTACACTATTTTTGTAACATCACAAAAATCCAAATTTTTACACAGCAATGGTAACGTCTTATTATCTTGATAATCTCATTGCAACACTGTTTAATGCGTTCTGTTGCTTGACATAGGCGTTTTCAAAGAACCGCCAGTCAGATGGGAAGTATTTATTTTACATGCATTTGATATACAGTATATCACAAAAGTGAGTACACCCCTCACATTTTTTTTTAAATATTTGAGTATATCTTTTCATGTGACAACACTGAAGAAATGACACTTTGCTACAATGTAAAGTAGTGAGTGTACAGCTTGTATGACAGTGTACATTTGCTGTCCCCTCAAAATAACTCAACACACAGCCATTAATGTCTAAACCGCTGGCAACAAATGTGAGTACACCCCTAAGTGAAAATGTCCAAATTAGGCCCAAAGTGTCGATATTTTGTGTGGCCACCATTTTCCAGCACTGCCTTAACCCTCTTGGGCATGGAGTTCACCAGAGCTTCACAGGTTGCCACTGGAGTCCTCTTCCACTCCTCCATGACGACATCACGAAGCTGGTGGATGTTAGAGACCTTGCACTCCTCCACCTTCCGTTTGAGGATGCCCCACAGATGCTCAATAGGGTTTAGGTCTGGAGACATGCTTGGCCAGTCCATCACCTTTACCCTCAGCTTCTTTAGCAAGGCAGTGGTCGTCTTGGAGGTGTGTTTGGGGTCGTTATCATGTTGGAATACTGCCCTGCGGCCCAGTCTCCGAAGGGAGGGGATCATACTCTGCTTCAGTATGTCACAGCCTTTATGTTCTTTTTGGTTAGCAGTGGTTTTCGCCTTGGAACTCTGCCATGGATGCCATTTTTGCCCAGTCTCTTTCTTATGGTTGAGTCATGAACACTGACCTTAACTGAGGCAAGTGAGGCCTTCAGTTCTTTAGATGTTGTTGTGGGTTCTTTTGTGACCTCTTGGATGAGTCGTCGCTGCGCTCTTGGGGTAATTTTGGTAGGCCGGCCACTCATGGGAAGGTTCACAACTGTTCCAAATTTTCTCCATTTGTGGATAATGGCGCTCACCGTGGTTCGCTGGAGTCCCAAAGCTTTAGAAATGGCTTTGTAACCCTTTCCAGATTGATAGATGTCAATTACTTTGTTTCTCATCTGTTCCTGAATTTCTTTGGATTGCGGCATGCTATATTGCATTTTAAGATCTTTTGGCCTACTTCACTTTGTCAGACAGGTTCTATTTAAGTGATTTCTTGATTCAACAGGTCTGTCAGTAATCAGACCTGGGTGTGGCTAGTGAAATTGAACTCAGCTCTCCAATTTTTTTTATTAATCACAGTAAATTCATGATCTCACAAGGGGGGGCAATTACTTTGTCACATAGGGCCATGATGATTCAGATAGCTTTTCCCCCTTAATAAATACAATTATCACTTAAAAACTGCATTTTGTGTAATATTAAAATTAGTTTGATGATCTGAAACATTTAAGCGTGACAAATGTGCAAAAAAATAAGAAATCAGGAAGGGGGCAAATACTTTTTCACAGCACTGTGTGTTTGTAAAAATGGACAATTGCAAAGCATGCTGAGTGTTATACTAACGAGCTCCGCTCCAAAACAAGGTTTTATCTAGAAGGGGTACAGCTTTTGTCAAAATGTACTTTTCGTAGCAGGTTTAGGATAATTTACACAGCAGGTTAGGAGAATTAGGTTAAACTGTATCCCATCTAGACATGACCCTGAAACAAGGCCAATAATAATACCCAGTGTGCTTTGCAGTTCATTGTGGTATGTTTATTTTCACATATACATTTACATTTTGGTAATTTAGCAGACACTCTTACCCAGAGTGACGTACAGTGATTTCAACTAAGGTATCACAGTCATAGCAAGTGAAATGTTTCTGTGACAGTTTCGGAAAATGTTGTTGCTGTTTGGGCTGGCTAATTGCAAATGTATTTCTGTTTTATAAAATACAAAATACATGTATTTTAACCAATACAGTATGTTGTAGTTTGTTTTAATACATTGATCTTTATGGTATTTTGTAATTGTATTTAGACATTTTTGACCATCCTTACTGCCAGTCAAGGTGAGCTCCCCGATCACTCAGCCTACTCGCTCCCTGCCTACTCAGTCTGTCTTTTCAGACTTCCTGGTAGTTTGACATGAGAGAAAAGGTCATTCAAATTTTAAAAAGTATGGGTAATGTTTTAGTCACTCAAAAGGCTTTTTTACATGGGAATCGGAATGACTGTTCGGGACCTTTGAATATATGTGGGGAGGAATGCACAAGGGCACACTTGCGGTGAAAGGGCTATTATTAGAATGCTGTGAAGAAGCGTTGTGTGTTGGTCAGGCAGTCATCAGTGACAGGTAAGTCAAACGCTTGAGCAGTTTGCCTGCTCTCATTTGTCTCCCTCTCCCTCTTGTATCTAAGCACAGTCTCATAATAGCACAATTTATATCCTACAACTCGAAATAAAAGTTATATATACTTAATTATTATGATTATTAAATAGTATTAGTAGCATCCATGCAGTATGGTGTTTTATTGTACAATTACTGTATGTTATTAATTGTCCATTGACTTGTTTAACGAGCCATACTGATTTCTTAACAGATGACACAACAGGCTCAAGAGTTCACCAAATTGAAAATGGGGATTGGCCAACACAGATAGAAGGAATGGATATGCCTTCAGCGAAGGATGCCCAAACCCAATGGGAAGACCCATCTCTAAGTGATCACAACCACAGCTCAGGTGATCATGTAAAGCCCACTACCTGTGAGGCAGGGACACAGTGCCCAGCAGCACCTCTCTACAAAACCCTGCTGAGGAACGAAGTTAAACTGCTTTACAGAAGTGCAAGAATCTGGATTCAAGGGGGGAGTCATTCAGCCATTACTACGCCCAGAACACTATCAAGTTTCTGGTGGCCATTGCACCTTGTGGTCTTGTGATGTTCTTCTCCTCAGCATATGGAGGTAGATGTAGTGACAAATATATAACATCGGATTCTGGCTTCCCGGGGTACCTCTGTACAGGTGATGAGCTCATGGCTGACCGGGGCTTCACAATCCATGATCTGCTACACGAGAGGAAGGTCAAATGAACAATTCCAGCCTTCACAAAAAGAGGTGCACAGCTGTCAGAGGAGGACACCACATGTACAAGATGGCTAGCTAATGTGAGGGTTCATGTGGAACGCGTAATTCAAAGGCTCAAATGGTTTAGAATCATCTCACAGATAACGCAATCAACCTCTCACCTAAAATGTGTAACCTGCGTAGTGATATCATTCACCACGCAATACTTTGAATATGTGCTGAATGAACTGACCAGTCAAATGCCATTCAGAGGGTCGATTTCCCAATATGAATTAAAGTTGTGTCAAAAGTTACGTTAAATAAATGTCAATTCATTCTATAACAACTCGACTTAATTATTTATTTTACATACTCAATAATATGAATAAAAAACAAAGCCACCAAAACATTTTCCACAATACTGTGACTCTTGATGCATTAAGTCAGGCTTTTTAATTGAAAAACAATGGGTTAATAGTAACTGCAAACAGGAGAGACATCTGACTACATACATCTACAGAGCTGCATATATTTGCCACTCAGTGACAATCTGCCTGCCTGATGCTCCTCAACAATAAATGGCAGCATTTGTGTTGAGTAGAAGGCCTTCAACCTCAGGACAGCCTCTGCACAGAACTGTGCATCATAGGGAACAGGGATGACAACTTGCAGGAATGGAGTCCAGACCTTACTTTCTCTCAGTCCTGTGCAAAATATACCAATTTGCACCTGCATGTAGTTGCCACGTGGCCCATGTGGTTGCAGTCGGGGTGTTTCCTCCACCACCTTCACATCACAGGCTTTCCCATTGAGGACATCCTCCAGAGAATCGCAGCCCTTCCCCATGACAGGACACTTGATCTCCAACAGCTCCTTGGAGTTCAGCACTCCATCAGGACTTGCTGATAGCCATGGCTCTTCAACGCTGACAGCAGTGCCTCTATGGTCCACAGAGTATCCACAGTCCTCCAGCCACTGGGAGGCCATCAGCTCATTATCTTTCCCGTAGTGCGTGGCTGCATTTCCTCGGGAACCTGGGATACAGATGCTCCTGGAGAAACTTACCAGGGTTGGTGGATTCCCTGATAGGGACCTTCTTTTTTTTTTGAGCGTGCAGTAACTCAAAGCTTCCTTGAGTCATGCCACACGTGTGAGGCACTCTGCTCCTTTGTCATCTGTTCCAAAGCAGTCGACTGGGTTGTGTCAAGCTTCACTGGGTTGTGTCAGGTTTCACATTGTAGAAGGACAGGGACGTCTGGCAGTTGTAATTGACATGCTCTCCATGTGGCTGGGAAAGAGTAGAGACTATATTAAGTTATTATATGGAGTTAGAAAGCATTGAACAGAAGAGACACACATCAGTTCAAATACGTTAAAATGGTACAGCCACAAATAAATATTCCTTTCAGTCCAATTRTACCTGGGATGCTACTGGCTGTGATATTACTGTGGGTTCAGCATTAACAGACTGATAGAGCAGACTCCCCACAGGCAGATCCAGGTGTCTCAGGCTCCTATTCAATTCCTCCTGTGAGTGGAATGCAGGAGTGGGAACCAGGGGTGGACATTCTGGACGCTTTTCTGCATATTGGTCACTGGCCTTATGGTGTGTGAAGTCAATGCTGTTTAACCGCTTTGGCTCATGGTTCCTCCGTGTCCCTGAATTCCATTGTCGCTGCTCATCTGTGCAGGCTATGCCAGTTAGCCCACTGGACACTGCATTCTGCACCTGTGATAGAATGTTTGTTACAAAAAAAGACATTCAGAGAAAATGAGAAGATCCCATTATTAACAAGTGTGTGACTAAGGAATAGGTGAGGACTATGCGATCAACTTTCCAAAACACATGCAAGTTTTATTATAAACTTACCTTGCCATTGTTCCCAATGAGATGAGATCACTTATACTTACCATACTTTAGGCGTTACCCCCAACCACAAGGTTGACATGTTAAAATACATTATATACCCTACTCACCTGGATAAACCTACCTTGCTGCAGCAACGTGAGATTTGACAGGATACTTGATAGATTCCCCACAATGATACAGCAGTTCTGTTGATCCACAAATACATGTTAACATAACCAATAAATCATGACATTCTCAATTCAGCTGTCATCCAACAAAATGTTTGGTCTAACTGCTATGTCAAGCCTGACTATTTTATCATTCTGTGTCTAGATAAGGCAGTATTGCGCACTTTCATCTATAAAAGGAATGATGAAAATAGGCTATAAACATTAAATTACAAGACCAAGTAATGCAGAGATTGATCATATAATCTGAGAACTCTACCATAACGTTAGCCTATGGATTATAGTAACTGTCACCACAACACATGTAGGCTTCTTGTATGCTGTAATCGCTTATGTTAAGTACTGTTAGACATAGAAATGCAAGTGACTTTGCTTATTAGCCTACCTTCCACAAAATTGAGGCTGCATGACGGCATCCAGCCGTCCCTGCTGATCCGTTGTTGGATACAAGTACCCAAGCAGAGTGGTAAGAGCTGCTTGATTGGCTGGGCTGAACATCGGTCTTAAAAAATACCAATCCTTTTCCCTCCTCCTGGTGAAGCCGTTTGTGTGTGTTCCCAAATGTGAGCCATGTTTTGTTTTTGTTTATTCGTTAATGATGCACGTTCGATGTAATTCGCTAGCGTTGACGAAAGTTGTGAAACGGAAACACAAACAGCGCTTGAATGGAACTGGGTCAAGTGGCCGTGTCTAAATAAGTCGAATATAGTGCTTACTTTTGACCACACATAGGACCTTGCGAAAGCCTCAGAGCGGTAGGGTAAGCTGTTTGGAGTGTTTATCTGACTGGATGAAAAAACATTTTTATGTCCCCCCATTTCTAAGGTATTTATTCTATGTGAAATGAAAATGTTCAGTTATATTCCATTTCATTCTTAAAATATGCGTGTTGGCTGAATATAAGCAGCAAGTGATGTGTGCTAAATAAACAAGTTGATGGCTCAGTCATATGGCCTCAGCTACAAGGCACAGATCAAATACAACTCAAAAAAAGGTTTCACATATTTTCAAGACCTGAGCTATTTAATTAATTTGTTTTATTTATCACATTTACTTTTGGAATGTTCCGGAATAGATAACAACAATAGAAAGAAGCTGGTGGAGCATGGAGTGAAAGTGTGCTGTACTGTAAGTACGCTACAACGCTGTGGGCCAGGTGGAAACAGTTTAGCAGCCTGCCAATAAATTGGAATACAAAAGAAGCAATCCACCCTTGATGTCAATGTCAGATTTTGCTTTTCACTGAATCTCCGTTAGGATATTGGTTAGACTACAATTAGGCTATGGAATAATGTAGCATAAATAAAGAGTAAGCCTATTATTTTGCTCAACCCCGTACACTATAGGCAACTCCAAACGCTCACAGAGGATGTGAAATACAGTATGAACACGAGACTCACATGTTGCAGTTCATTTATTGTTTAATTATTCAAGGCTCCCTTTGTTATTTTGTTTAATATAAATAAAATGCTTGAACGAATGAATGATATATATATATATATATCGAAGAACACTTGAGATTATGGGGCAATTATCAGATCAAATGTGAGGACGGACACAACAGTTAATCTGATACAAGACTAAAGTTATCAATATCACAGACCTGCTTTGCCCTAAAGAAAAATGCATCAACCACTTACAAATATGTCAATTTATTATAATCCAAATAATAATCAAAACAACCTTATAATAGGTAATGATTTATATATTTCCAAAAGAAAGACTCATTTACAGTATTTGTTCATCAACATCTTTATGTTTTTGAATAATTGTTTGTAGGCTTGGCAGCGTTACGGATGAATGTTTTCAGTTGATGCCAAACAAGTTTGATCGGGTTTAAAATCAGGAGACCTACATCTAAAGATGAAAACAATATTTCTAGATGTACTGTAGGTGAGGTGAGTCCCACTAGTGTTGAGTAATGTGCTGTTGTAGGTTTACTTACTCTGCTGGAGTCTTGACCCAGTTTATGCCCTCATTTGCAATGCAAACCTAGGCGGCAGTGTGTTTTGGGTCATTGTCTGCATTTGAGAGAGATCGCTCATCATCATAGCTACAGTATGTGCTACAGCATAATCAAAGTGAGGACGTGGGAGGTCTGCTGTATACTCATGGCCTGTTGTAACCTGGAGTCACACCTTTCCAGTACTCCTTCACCCCACCCTTAACTCCGCCCTTAACAGTTACCATTAAAAAAAAGTATCAGCTTATCTCCAAATTTTTCCATTGAGACCAAAGAGAACAGATGGAATGGACATAGTTTTCAGCAAGCCAGCTTCTTTCTATGGTGCTACACATTCCAGAGCTACGGGCGATACAGAGAGTCAGGCAGCATTAGCAGAGAGTCAGGTGGAGAATGACGCGTTGAAGAGGGTGAGAGACGAGATGATGGAGTCACAATCCATGCCAGGCACACCTATGAGCTCTGGAACTCCACCTCCGACAGGCAGAGGCAACAATCGTGGCGGGTTCGTCAGGTCGTCGGTTCAACCTGACATTCCTCTTCCTCTTCTGACACCAGAACTTGATGGACTGCTCACCACGAGTGGACACAGAATACCAACTGGGATGGATCCTGAGGCAAATTTGGCTTACCAGTGAACATCCTAGTGTTCATCATGAATGCTATGTCTCAGAAGTTTCTGTCTATGAGCGATGCAACCTGAAAAAGCATTAAAGACATGAGGTCACTAAGAAAGTCTGGACATGGCCTGCTCTCCCTTATCTAAGGAACCTGTTGGTTTTTGTCACACGGCACAGTAGCCTAATAAACATATGCATTTTGAAACAGTAAAAAACAAAAAAAACAAATTCAATAATATATTTCTACCACTGTAGATGTGTTTTTATTTTTAGAATACTGTTCTCAGTTTACAGTTGGTCACAGTTCGCACGTTGATGAGACATTTAAATTGGACAATAGCCAGCCAAAACCCTCATAACAGTTAATTGGTCATCAAAGCTAATTTGTATCTGGCCAATCAGATACAATGACAAATGTTTTTCACAAGTGTAGCAGGTTGTGAATTCTGCAAACAACGATGCCACTACGAAAATGAGAATGGTAAATGACTATAATTAATACATTCATTCAATATTTTGGAATACAAAAGAACCCATCCACCCATGATAGGCTATTAGGAGGACAATAGACTCCCTTGTTCATGCATGGAGGGACCAATCATCAGCACTATCTGCAGTGCCTCTATTCAAATGAATCTCTTCTAACACACACTCCATACGTTGCTGCTACAATTTTTTTTATCCGGCTGCTCAGCCACTATACCCCTGATTGTATGCATATACAGTTGAAGTCTGAAGTTTACATACACCTTAGCCAAATACATTTAAACTTAGTCTAACGATTCCTGACATTTAATCCTAGTAAAAATTCCCTGTTTTAGGTCAGTTAGGATCACCACTTTATTTTAAGAATGTGAAATGTCAGAATAATAGTAGGGAGAATGATTTATTTCAGCTTTTATTTCTTTCATCACATTCCCAGTGGGTCAGAAGTTTACATACACTCAATTAGTATTTGGTAGCATTGCCTTTAAATTGTTTAACTTGGGTCAAACGTTTTGGGTAGCCTTCGACAAGCTTCCCACAATAAGTTGGGTGAGTTTTGGCTCATTCCTCCTGACCGAGCTGTTGTAACTGAGTCAGGTTTGTAGGCCTCCTTGCTCGCACATGTTTTTTCAGTTCTGCCCACAAATGTTCTATAGGATGAGGTCAGGGCTTTGTGATGGCCACTCCAATACCTTGAGATTCAAATATCCACATCATTTTCCCACCTCATGATGCCATCTATTTTGTGAAGTGCACCAGTCCCTCCTGCAGCAAAGCACCGCCACAACATGATGCTGCCACCCCTGTGTTTCACGGTTGGGATGGTGTTTTTTGGCTTGCAAGCCTCCCCATTTTTCCTCCAAACATAACGATGGCCATTGTGGCCAAACAGTTCTATTTTTGTTTCATCGGACCGGAGGACATTTTTCCAAAAGTACGACCTTTGTCCCCATGTGCAGTTGTAAACCGTAGTCTGGCTACACAGTGGCTTTTTTGGAGCAGTGGCTTGGTCCTTACTGAGCGGCCTTTCAGCGGCCTTTCAGGTTATGTCGATGTAGGACTTGTTTTACTGTGGATACAGATACTTTTGTACCCGTTTCCTCTAGCATCTTCACTTTGCTGTTGTTCTGGGATTGATTTGCACTTTCCGCACCAAAGTACGTTAACCTTTTAGCGCTAGGGGTCAGAATTTTTTTTTTTTTTTTAAATAACGTGCCCAACGTAAACAGACATTTTCTCTGGCCCAGATCGTAGAATATGCATATAATTTACAGATTAGGATGAACACTCCAAAGTTTCCAAAACTGTCAAGTATTATTTTTCTCACAGACAATATTTTATTCTGCAAGCAAAAACCTGAGAAAAAGTAACCCGGAAGTGATATATATATTTTTTTATCTGTGTTTCCTGGCCCATCTAACCTCCATTTAAAGGGGTATCAACCAGATTCCTTTTCCAATGGCTTCCTCAGGCTGTGACCAGGCTTTAGACATAGTTTCAGGCTTTTATTTTGAAAAAATTTCGTTTTTTTCCAAAACTAGTCAAGTGTCCTGCGAAATATTTCCTGCGCGCCAGAGAGGGGCACCCCATTTTCCTTTTGTCTCTTAATGAATAGGTTATGCTGCGGTTTAAATATTATCGATTATGTTTGTTAAAGACAACCTGAGGATTGATTATAAAAAACATTTGAAATGTTTCTACGACCATTTCGGATACTTTTTGGGATTTGTCGAACGGAACACGGCTTTTGTTTTCTCAAAATAATGCGCAACCCAAATGGCGTTTTTTTGTGATACAAGTAATATTTATCGAACAAAAATAAGATTTGTTGTGTAACTGGGAGTCTCGTGAGTGGAAACACCCGAAGATTATCAAAGGTAAGCGATTAATTTTATTGCTTTTCTTACTTTCGTGACCAAGCTAACCAAGTTAATATAAGGCTAAGCTGTTGTAGCATTGAAAGCTACACTCACAAAAGCTTGGATTTCTTTCGCTGTAAAATATATTTTCAAAATCTGACACGATAGGTGGATTAACAACAAGCTAAGCTGTGTTTTGGTATATTTCACTTGTGATTGCATGATTATAAATATTTTTTGTAATATTTTCTAATCTGATACGTTTGGAAATTTCATCTTCCTTTCAGGACCGGAACGAGGCTGTAGTTTTCTCATCATAACGCGCAACCCAAATGGCATTATTTTGTGATAAAAGTAATATTTATCGAACAAAAAGAGGATTTGTTGTGTAACTGGGAGTCTCGTGAGTGGAAACGTCCGAAGATTATCAAAGGTAAGCGATTAATTTGATTGCTTTTCTGACTTTCGTGACCATGCTAATTTGGGGCTAGCTGTTGTAGCATTGAAAGCTACAATCACAAAAGCTTGGATTTCTTTCGCTGTAAAATATATTTTCAAAATCTGACACAATAGGTGGATTAACAACAAGCTAAGCTGTGTTTTGGTATATTTCACTTGTGATTGCATGATTATAAATATTTTTTGTAATATTTATGCATTTGGCGCCCTGCAATTCTAGCGGTTGTTTAGGAAAGTGATCCCGTAAAAGGGATCCGTAGCGCAGAGAAGTTAAGTATTTTTAAGTCTTTAGCTGACACTAGGATTCTTCTTAACCTCATTGAGCATTCTGCACTGTACTCTTGCAATCATCTTTGCAGGACGGTCACTCCTAGGGGGTGCTGAACTTTCTCCATTTATAGACAATTTGTCTTACTGTGGACTGATGAACATCAAGGCTTTTAGAGATACTTTTGTAACCCTTTCCAGCTTTATGCAAGTCAACAATTCTTCATCTTCAGTCTTCTGAGATCTCTTTTGTTGAGGCATGGTTCACATCAGGCAATGCTTCTTGTGAATAACAAACTCAAATTTTGTGTGTTTTTTACATGGCAAGGCAGCTTGAACCAACATCTCCAATCTTATCTCATTGATTGGACTCCAGGTTAGCTGACTCCTGACTCCAATTAGCTTTTGTAAAAGTAATTAGCCTCGGGGTCCACATACTTTTTCAAACCTACACTGTGAATGTTTAAATGACATTTTCAATATAGACAAGAAAAATAAAAAATGTGTGTGTTGTTAGTCTAAGCACTGTGTTTGTCTATTTTTGTGACTAAAATGAATATCAAATCTAATTTTATGCCTAATTTATACAGAAATCCAAGTAATTCCAAAGGGTTCACATGAAATCAAATTTATTTATATAGCCCTTCGTACATCAGCTGATATCTCAAAGTGCTGTACAGAAACCCAGCCTAAAACCCCAAACAGCAAGCAATGCAGGTGTAGAAGCACGGTGGCTAGGAAAAACTCCCTAAAAAGGCCAAAACCTAGGAAGAAACCTAGAGAGGAACCAGGCTATGAAGGGTGGCCAGTCCTCTTCTGGCTGTGCCGGGAATATTTTTTCTTGCCACTGTATATGCCACACTAAAATCCTCTCTGGTCTGGAAAATCATGCAAAGATACCCTGTATTAGATAATCCATGTTCAGATGGAACTGAAAATGGATAGAGAGTCGACTATGGAAGCACAACCCATGTTATCTTGTATCCGAAGGTTAAATGTAAGACCTCTGAAGTGTTGTTTTTCCTCCCATGTATGTGGATAACATTAAAGGCCTTCTCCATCTGCTCCTGTGCTGATAACAGACCTGGCTGTTTTCCCCTCTGTGCATGATAGAACACAAAATGCTCAATGCTATGGCGCTACGAGGTTCCTGGCAGCCATCTGCAATTCTAATCTCTGGATGATCAAATGATACAAAGGGTTTCCATCATTGCCCATGTGGTAATGGGTCCGCCAGTGCCCTTTCTTTGCCAATTGCGAAGCCTTTCGGTCGCTCGTGTGCCCTCTGCCCTCCCCTCTGAAAAGCTTGCACATTATGGCTCTTTTAAAAGGGTTTTATATAAAGGTGGAGGACAATGCCTTTTTCACGCAACATTTAGGATGCTGACATTTTTCCTGAACTACGTTAATCCTGTCAGAGACATTCTGGAGGATTAGGACCGGAACGTTGCAAAGGGTAATGCCCTCTGAGGGAAACAAACAATGAAAACAGTTCGTTGATAGATATGTCTGGATCGAAGTGATAGTTGCAGCTAGAGAAGATGGATTTCAGTCCTCTATCTTAAACTCACAGCAGCACATTACTACAGAAGAGCCTGCACAGGGGATCCAACTTGTTTACTTCCACAGCTGACACCAAACACAAGAGCTAAGGGTTGAGTTGGAAGGATGGGGTTGGAATGAGGTAGGGAAAGAGGGTAGAACATTATGTGGTAGAGAGGTAGCTTAAACCGGTTTCTAACTGCACACATTACACAGACAAGTTTCTGGGGTTGGGAGGGGTGGGGATTGCTCCCATTTTTATCAGACTACCCTGACCATATTGTTTGAGAATTGATGGCCACATTTCTCTACCCTGATGTGTTTTTATCTGTCATGCTTGCCTTCAGGTCTCTGGCAAGGTTCTTTATCGGGTGGGAATAATTAACTGGGGATTGAACCCGGGAGCTAACAAGAACCTTCAGGTCCTCAAGACATGTTAGTTGATACACAGACAATTCAACGGGAATCAAACCGGGTAATGAACACGAGTCTTCAGCTCCTCAGGTAAGGTTAGTCATCACACGGGCATAGTTATCACCACCCATTACTTGCTACTAAAACCTACTAGAGAATACTATGGGTAATTAGAATATCAGGGGTCACATATATTTGTGCTCAGACCACATTTGCCACATGAGCCACTACATTTCTGCTAGGGCTAAAGTGGGCAAAAGATGGGCTTTACCCGTAAAACAAGGGGAATTAAAATAGAATTAAATTAGAATTAAATCGATAACAATTCACAGGTTCTCCAAGGTTAACAAATAACATTTATTCATGAAAATGTATAAATAGATCAATCATAAAATATTGGTGTATTTACAGCGAGTGATGCAAATATTCATCACTGTCCACAAAAGACACACAAACATACAGAACCAGTCAAAAGTTTGGACATACTTACTCATTCAAGGGTTTTTCTTTATTTTGTATAACTATTTTCTACATTATAAAGTAATAGTGAAGACATCAAAACTATGAAATAACACATATGCAATCATGTAGTTACCAAAAAAGTGCTAAACAAATCAAAATGTATTTTATATTCTTCAAAGTAGCCACCCTTTACCTTGATGACAGCTTTGCACACTTGGCATTCTCTCACCAGCTTCACCTGGAATGCTTTTCCAACAATCTTGAAGGAGTTCCCACATATGCTGAGCACTTATTGGCTGATTTGCCTTCACTCTGCGGTCTAACTCATCCCAAAGCATCTCAATTGGGTTGAGGTCGGGTGATTGTGGAGGCCAGGTCATCTGATGCAGCATTCCATCACTCTTCTTCTTGGTCAAATAGCCCTTACACACCCTGGAGGTGTGTTGAGTCATTGTCCTGTTGAAAAAGAAATGATAGTGCCACTAAGCACAAACCAGATGAGATGGCATATCGCTGCAGAATGCTGTGGTAGCCATGCTGGTTAAGTGTGCCTTGAAATCGAAATATATCACAGACAGTGTCACCAGCAAAGCACCCCCATGTCATCCCACCTTCTCCATGCTTCACAGTGGGAACCACACATGCAGAGATCATCTGTTCACCTACTCTGCATCTCACAAAGACACGGCGGTTGGAACCAAAAATCTCTAATTTGGAATCATCAGATTAAAGGACAGATTTCCACTGGTCTAATGTCCATTGCTCATGTTTCTTGGTCCAAGCAAGTCTCTTCTTCTTATTGGTGTCCTTTAGTAGTGATTTCTTTACAGCAATTAGACCATGAAGGCCTGATTCACACAGTCTCCTCTGAACAGTTGATGTTGAGATGTGTCTGTTACTTGAACTCTGAAGCATTTATTTGGGCTGCAATTTCTGAGGCTGATAAATCTATTGAACTAATCCTCTGCAGCAGAGGTAACTCTCCTCATGAGAGCCAGTTTCATGATTGCACTTGATGGTTTTTGCGACTGTACTTGACATTTTTTGAATTGACTGACCTTCATGTCTTAAAGTAATGATGGACTGTCGTTTCTCTTTGCTCATTTGAGCTGTTCTTGCCATAATATGTATTTGGTGTTTTACCAAGTAGGGTTATCTTCTATATACCACACCTACCCTGTCACAACACAACTGATTGGCTCAAACACATTAAGAAGGAAAGAAATTCCACAAATTAACTTTAAACATGGCACGCCTGTTAATTGAAATGCATTCCAGGTGACTACCTCATGAATCTGGTTGATAGAATGCCGAGAATGTGCAAGCTGTCATCTAGGCAAAGGGTGGCTACTTTGAAGAATCTCAAATACAAAATATATTTTGATTTGTTTAATTCACACTTTTTCTTGGTTACTACATGATTCCATGTGTGTTATTTCATAGTTTTGATGTCTTCACATTTTTTTACAATGTAGAAAATAGTAAAAATAAAGATAAATCCTTGAATGAGTAGGTGTGTCCAAACTTTTGAATGGTACTACATATGAAGTTGACAGCGCCAATTCTCTTCCAATTAGCTTCCCACCTATAATTATGCCACAATGGCCCATTCTTCATCTCCAAATGTGTAATTTGCAATCCATTCTCAAAACCTTTCCGGGGAATTTGTTTCTCTCAGTCTAATGTTTTTATTGGTTTTGTATTCCACTGGGGCTGTCATTTGTGTGATTTCTTACCTGTGTCCAACCCAAAATGTCTTCTAGACGCATACTTCATGTATTCCAATTATTATTGACATATACATTAAAGCGATTAATATTTAACACTACTAAATAACATCATGAATTATTCAATAATTACATTTTTTTTATATTTTTTATATTGAAAGGCATGTAAAAGCTGAACGCAACCCATTGTTTTATTCATTTCAATTTGCAGTGAATGTAAGCAAATAATCTAAGTCAAGTTTGTGTAATCTTCCTATACACATTAAAAACAAAATGGTTCTATACAGAGGCTTGCGAAACTATTCAACCCTCTTGGCATTTTTCCTATTTTGTTGCCTTAAAAACTGTATTTAAAATGTGTATCATTTGATTTTACCACTTTGAAGATGCAAAATATTTTTTATTGTGAAACAAACAAGAAATAAGACAAAAGAAACTGAACTTGAGAGTGCATAAATATTCAGCCCCCCAAAGTCAATACTTTGTAGAGCCACCTTTTGCAGCAATTACAGCTGCAAGTCTCTTGGGGTATGTCTCTATAAGCTTGGCACATCTAGCCACTGGGATTTTTGCCCATTCTTCAAGGCAAAACTGCTCCAGGTCCTTCAAGTTGGATGGGTTCCGCTGGTGTACAGCAATCTTTAAGTCATACCACAGATTCTCAATTGGATTGAGGTCTGGGCTTTGAATAGGTCATTCTAAGACATTTAAATGTTTCCCCTTAAACCTCTCAAGTGTTGCTTTAGCAGTATGCTTAGGGTCATTGTCCTGCTGGAAGGTGAACCTCCGTCTCAGTCTCAAATCTCTTGAAGACTGAAACAGGTTTCCCTCAAGAATTTCCCTGTATTTAGCGCCATCCATCATTCCTTCAATTCTGACCAGTTTCCCAGTCCCTGCTGATGAAAAACATCCCCATAGCATGATGCTGCCACCACGCTTCACTGTGGGGATTGTGTTCCCGGGGTGATGAGAGGTGTTGGGTTTGTGTCAGACAGTGTTTTCCTTGATGGCCAAAAAGCTAAATTTTAGTCTCATCTTAACAGAATACCTTCTTCCATGTGTTTGGGGAGTCTCCCACCTGCCTTTTGGCGAAACACCCAAACGTGTTTGCTTATTTTTTTCTTTAACCTGTCTGTGAACTAGCGGAACCCCTCGCCAACAGCCAATGAAATTGCAGGGCGCCAAATTCAATCAACAGAAATCTCATAATTTCACATTTCTCAAACATACAAGTATTAGACACCATTTTAAAGATAAACTTCTCGTTAATCGAACCACGGTGTCCGATTTCAAAAAGGCTTTTTGGCGAAAGCAGAACATGTTAGGTCAGCAACTAGTCACAGAAAGCATACAGCGATTTTCCAACAAAAGAGAGGAGTCACAAAAAGCAGAATTAGAGATAAAATGAATCACTAACCTTTGATATTCTTCATCAGATGACACTCCCGGGACAACATGTTACACAATACATGTATGTTTTGTTCGATCAAGTTCATATTTATATCCAAAAACCTCAATTTACATTTGGCTTTGCCTCCAAAACAAAACACAACATACAAGTGTTATTCACAGAATTAAAGATATACTTCTCCTTAATGCAACCGCTGTGTCAGATTTCAAAAAAACTTTACGGAAAAAGCAAACCATGCAATAATCTGAGTACGGCGCTCAGACAACAAATCAAGCCAAACAGATATCCGCCATGTTGGAGTCAATAGAAGTCAGAAATAGCATTATAAATATTCACTTACCTTTGATGATCTTCATCAGAACGCACTCACAGGAATCCCAGTTCCATAATAATGGTTTGAATTGTTCGATAAAGTTCATCTTTATGTCAAAATACCTCCTTTTTGTTTGCGCGTTTAGCCCAGTATTCCAAATTCATGACGCGCCATCACTAGGAGCAGACGAAAAGTCAAAAAGGTACGTTACAGTCCGTAGAAACATGTCAAACGAAGTATAGAATCAATCTTTAGGATGTTTTTAACATAAATCTTCAATAATGTTCCAACCGGAGAATTCCTTTGTCTTCAGAAATGCAATGGAACTCAAGCTACCTCTCACGTGAACTCGCATGGTCAGCTCATGGCACTCTGGGAGAGACCTTACTCAATCCCCTCTGTCGCCCCAAATTCACAGTAGAAGCATCAAACAAGGTTCTGAAGACTGACATCTAGTGGAAGCCTTAGGAAGTGCAATATTACCCCATAGACACTGTGTATTAGATAGGTCAAGAGTTGAAAAACTACAAACCTCAGTTTCCCCACTTCCTAGTTGGATTTTTTTCAGGTTTTAAACCTGCCATATGAGTTCTGTTATACACAGACATAATTCCAACAGTTTTAGAAACTTCAGAGTGTTTTCTATCAAAATCTACAAATAATATGCATATGTTAGCAACTGGCACTGAGTAGCAGGCAGTTTACTCTGGGCATGCTTTTCATCCAAAAGTGAAATTGCTGCCCCCTATCTCAAACAAGTTTTAAGCAATGGCTTTTTCGGGCCACTCTTCTGTAAAGCCCAGCTCTGTGGAGTGTACAGCTTAAAGTGGTCCTATGGACAGAAACTCTAATCTCCGATGTGGAGCTTTGCAACTCCTTCAGGGTTATCTTTGGTCTCTTTGTTGCCTGTCCAATTAATGCCCTCCTTGCCTGGTCCGTGAGTTTTGGTGGGCGGCCCTCTCTTGGCAGGGTTGTTGTGGTGCCATATTCTTTCCATTTTTTAATAATAGATTTAATGGTGCTCGTTGGATGTTCAAAGTTTGGGATATTTTTTATAACCCAACCCTGATCTGTACTTCTCCATAACTTTGTCCCTGACCTGTTTGGAGAGCTCCTTGGTCTTCCTGGTGCCGCTTGCTTGGTTGTGCTCCTTGCTTAGTTGTGTTGCAGACTCTGGGGCCTTTCAGAACAGGTGTATATATACTGAGATCATGTGACAGACACTTAGATTGTACACAGCTGGACTTTATTTAACTAATTATGTGACTTCTGAAGGTAATTGGTTGCACCAGATCTTATTTGGGACTTCAAAGCAAAGGGGGTGAATACATATGCACGCACCAGTTTTCCTTTAAACAAGTATTTTTTTTCATTTCACTTCACCAATTTGGACTATTTTGTGTATGTCCATTACATTAAATCCAAATAAAAATCCATTTAAATTACAGGTTGTAACGCAGAAAATAGGGAAAAAGCCAAGGGGGATGAATACTTTAGCAAGGGACTGTATAGTGCCAAGTAAGTGGTCTTCCATAGCGGAACCCTTTTTGTATATATGGAACCATGCTCATAAGGTGAACCCTTTCCTAAAGTTCTGTAAATAATTATTTAAAAAGTTTCTATATAGCACCAAAAAAGGGTTCCGTATCGTTACAACCCTTTTTGAGTCCATATACTATATGTACAGTGTATGTCTGCATGTCTAATGCATTTTTTTGTTTGTGATGTGCTGCACATTTGTCTATGTGTATAGTTATGCTGACATACTGTATGATGTAATCATCATCTAAACTCAGCAAAATAAAGAAACGTCCTCTCACTGTCAACTGCGTTGCTTTTCAGGAAACTTAACATGTGTAAATATTTACATGAACATAACAATATTTAACAACTGAGACATAAACTGAACAAGTTCCACAGACATGTGACTAAAAGAAATGGAATAATGTGTCCCTGAACAAAGGGGGGGGGGTCAAAATCAAAAGTAACAGTCAGTATCTGGTGTGGCTACCAGCTGCATTAAGTACTTTAGTGCATCTCCTCCTCATGGACTGCACCAGATTTGCCAGTTCTTGCTGTGAGATGTTACCCCACTCTTCCACCAAGGCACCTGCAAGTTCCCAGACATTTGTGGGGGGAATGGCCCTAGCCCTCACCCTCCGATCCAACAGTTCCCAGACATGCTCAATGGGATTGAGATCCGGGCTCTTCTCTGGCCATGGCAGAACACTGACATTCCTGTCTTGCAGGAATTCACGCACAGAACAAGCAGTATGTCTGGTTGCATTGTCATGCTGGAGGGTCATGTCAGGATGAGCCTGCAGGAAGGGTACCACATGAGGGAGGAGGATGTCTTCCCTGTAACGCACAGCGTTGAGATTTCCTGCATTGACAACAAGCTCAGTCCGATGATGCTGTGACACACCGCCCCAGACCATGACGGACTCTCCACCTCCAAATCGGTTCCACTCCAGAGTACAGGCCTCGGTGTAACACTCATTCCTTCGACGATAAACATGAATCCGACCATCACCCCTGGTGAGACAAAACCGCGACACGTCAGAGAAGAGCACTTTTTACCAGTCCTGTCTGGTCCAGCGACGATGGGTTTGTGCCCATACGATGGGTTTGTGTCTGAGCACTGATGGATGGATTGTGCGTTCCTGGTGTAACTCAGGCAGTTGTTGTTGCCATCCTGTACCTGTCCGGCAGGTGTGACGTTCGGATGTACCGATCCTGTGCAGGTGTTGTTACATGTGGTCTACCACTGCAAGGATGATCAGCTGTCCATCCTGTTTCCCTGTAGCACTGTCTTAGGCGTCTCACAGTACAGACATTGCAATTTATTGCCCTGGCCACATCTGCAGTCCTCATGCATCCTTGCAGCATGCCTAAGGCACGTTCACGCAGATGAGCAGGGACTCTAGATATCTTTCTTTTGGTGTTTTTCAGAGTCAGTAGAAAGGCCTCTTCAGTGTCCTAAGTTTTCATGACTGTGACCTTAATTGCCTACCGTCTGTAAGCTGTTAGTTTCTTAATGACCGATCCACAGTTACATGTTCATTAATTGTTTATGGTTCATTGAACAAGCATGGGAAACCGTGTTTAAACCCTTTACAATGAAGATCTGTGAAGTTATTTGGATTTTTACTAATTACCTTTGAAAGGCAGGGTCCTGAAAAAGGGACGTTTCTTTTTTTGCTGAGTTTACATACACATGTGATGGGGCTCTGGCCGTAACTATCTACTGCCAAGGCACAATACAACAAGGCCCAGAGAGAGAGGGCATATAGTCCTTCTCTCCATACAGAGAAGTGACACCTAGGAATTCATCCATGGTCTGCATTGACCGATGTAGTTTTTCTGTCACACTCTGCAATCGCGGTTAAATGCACAAATGAAAAATTATAATGAGATATGAGAGTGCATGAAATATGAACTGGAAACTTTGAGGACTCAGTACGCCTGTGCTGTTAACCTGAAATGATTGCAATTAATTGGGTTCAGCAATCCTTACTAAATCAAGTTGGAGTGACATTTCCATCTCAGTAACCACCTGACATGTACTGATAGAATTGTCAACAGTGAGTGTGGGGCTGATGACGAACATGCTCCAAGGGAACTAAGGTTGATGGTCTGTAAGCATGGGGTGTTTATTTGCAGCAACAAGTATTATAAACATAGACAGCAAGGGATTATTCGACATGAAAACATATGAGAATTCTGCCTGGATGATATTTACTGGTCTACTCGCAAATGTGTGCTCTCGCCTGATGTGTAACCATCCTTGTTCGTTGTGGCCCTTGAAGGATATGTTCTCTACAGGAGAGACAGAAGCATACAAGGGAAAGGCATAGGGATGTACGTCAAGCAAACCATCTCACAGGACCTGAGATTGAGTTGGATGATGAGACCTGATGTGTAGAGATCAGACCACAGAATACGTGCAACCCAGGGGAGATCACCCACACACTTACCCGAAGCTAAAGCCAGGAGCAGGGACAGTTTTGTAGGAGAGGATTTTCAAAACCACACACTTCAAGGATTGAAAAGTAGCCTCTCACAGAGCTAAAACCCATGCCAAATCCAAGTGGGTGCAATTGGTTTGAAAACTGGTCCAAGCCGTCGCACACCTTTTAGGAAGCACACGACCAGGGTTGAGCCCCCGGCGTGTCTCCATCAATACCCACATGACCTGCTGATATAGCAGCCTTGCATACTCTCAAAGTGGAGAATGAACGACACTGTTCGAAAGCTTCTGTAAAGCATAAAAATATCTATAATAGAACTTTGGAGAAAAAAAGAAATCCTTTGACCCCCAGTGCGCCTGAGACAGTAAATCCCTATGCAAGGTGAGTGGCGAACCATGTTTTTTTGGACCATCAGAGGCCACGAGAACCAACAACAAGCCCTCCAAATGCATCCCCTCCAGAGTGGGCTAAATCAGTCACAAGAGAGGCAATGCGTAAAGAGTGCCAGCGCATCAACCAACAGAGCGTGTAAAACTGCTCGTATGAACAAGCATTACAGCTCCGCCTGGAAAACACCTCCATTCACCTTTTATGGTGAAAATAACACCCTTTATTTGCTGTATAATTTAGAACAAATGGTATTATTATGCCACTGCATGAGTTATTGTTCAATATTTAGTTTATCATTAGATTATTGGGTTTATATGTCCTGTCTTGGTATAGGATCTGAGATTAATACAAGAACCGCTGGGCCTTGAGGGACCCCCCTTCAAACTAATGAGCAGTCATTCTGACTGCAACATTCGAACAGTGTAAATAATACATTTCATGTATGCTATCTCTAAAACAATAATTTGGTTGTGTTCTTGAAGGTGTTAAGTAACATCAGACACTTTTTTATTTTCAAATAACAAAATAGCATTTTTATTTGTTTATGTTACTGTAGGCTATATGTGAAAACAAATACATTATATTCGTAGAGTTCCTTTGTTACAACTATGAAACAGAAATCATGTGTGTTGGAACACAGTAACAGATTATTATTAAAAAAATGTTATTTAATACCCCAACAACAAAGACACACGGTCAGCAAAACGCATAGTCAAATTATGAAAACAGTAGCCTAAACATCATTATAGGCGCCAAGTGTGCATGAAAAATAGTGAAAATCAGCACTAAAGCAATAATGGCATTATAATGAGTGTTTGGTCTGTTTCCGAAGTCATTTGGTATTTTCTCTGCAAGTTGTAGGTAAAAAGAAATCCTTAGCTGTGCACTGGATCACAACAATTTCTGCTGGTGGGCCCCTTACAAAGAAGACAACAAAACTTTCAAATGAATCAAAACTAGTGAAAAGCCCAACAAGGGACGGGATCTATGTGAGGATAATGTGTGAAGCAGGTTAGATCATATTCTATTTCAATTTACAAGCTGTATTTCTTCTACCAACAAGTTACACTCAATTCTGTAACTTAATGAGGAATCTCCTACTGTATATCTCTAACACATTTACTGTATGTTATTTATTTTCAAGGAATTTATGAGGAGACACTTGAGAAAGCAGACAAAGCATGTGTCATGTCTGATATGAATTCGGAACCGGAGACCGTGAAGATAATACCCAAGTAAAATAACTGTTATTTAAGCTTACATATTACATTTAATTAAACTGAATGTGTAAAACTTTCAAATATTTATTTGACACCATCTACCTCACCTTTTTTTAAGCAAATGTTTCCGATATTTGTTTTTGTAAGTACTATTACTTATCTTGACAGATGTAGGATGCTTACTTCTGACAATGAGACAAACATAAGTTGTACATTATAGATAAAGCTTGTCAAAAAAGTGGCTTATTTTTTGTTTGATGGATGGTGTATGCCCAATCAGAGAAGGGGGCAGGACAGTATATGTCCAATCAAAGAAGGGGGCGGGATGTAAGATGTCCTATGACGTGATGCGGTCATAGGGTACATGAATGAATCATAGGGTTTATGGTTGATATCTCATTTCAAATACTTTGAAGTGACATTTCATGGATCCTGTTAAACTTTGAAGTGACATACGTATTTTAGGTAAACAATTTGGTCAAAAATGAAACATGACATTTGTTTGGCTCTGTTAAAAATACACTAAAGAAAAAATATTATATTCATCATAGTGATTCAGGAGTAACATTAAAACAGAACATACCCTACCAATATTAGACAACTATACTGAAAACCAAACTCAAATTACTGAAATAAGTAAATGCAATCAATGAGAGATTAGTCAGATTAACTGATAATCAAAATAGCATTGTAGATGGCACTCTTTTGCTAAGTGTAGAAATGTGTTATAGGTAATGAACGTGTAGGGGACTTCTGAATTTATACAAACTTTGTGGTGCAGCAGAAAAAGTAGCATACCCCAAACCTGAAGTTTGCAAGTTCTAAATTCAGGTGGGGTTATATTGAAAAGTCAGTACTAAGTGACAATGTCAAATATAGTCATTGATTATTTACGCTATTTTAGTTGAACAGCGTACCACTTACCTTAAAACCTCCATACCATTTAATTGCTTTAATTATAATGGTTTGGAATACATAAGACCCTCACACAACGTCCAAGAACATTCAGGGGACCTTCAGGGGATCATGACACAACGTCCCAAGAACATCCTAAAAACGTCTCGGGACCAACCGAGAAGTAGACAAAACCTAGACAAAACCTCCCAAGAACGTCTTCAAAATTCCCTAGGGGACGTCCCCAGGACAAACCTGGAACTAGAAAAACCTTCAGGGGACTATAACATAATATCCCGAGAAAGTTCAGGGGACCATGACCCAAAGTCCCAAGAATGTCCTAAAAATATACTGGGACAAACCGGGAACTATAAAAATGTCTCCCAGAGAACATTCCCTTGGGAAAATCACTCTACGCCCTAAGAACTAGTAAAATTAAAGTTCTGAGAACATCCTAAAAAGGTCCTGACATGGTCATCAGTAACATCATGGAAAGCTACAGGGAAATATACAAAGGTCCCCCAAATTCCTACGTGTCAGGACTGCTTAATCGGATATAAAATGTTAAAGAGACACCTCACAAGTATTCAACTGGCAGCTTCATTAAAAAGTACCCGCAAAACACCAGTCTCAACATCAACAGTGAAGAGGCGACTCCGGGATGCTGTCCTTCTTGGCAGAGTTGCAAAGGAAAAGCCATATCTCAGACTGGCCAATAAAATAAAATATTAAAATGGGCCAAAGAACACAGACACTGGACAGAGGAACTCTGCCTAGAAGGCCAGCATCCCGGAGTTGCCTTTTCACTGTTGACAATGAGACTGGTGTTTTGCAGGTGCTATTTAATGAAGCTGCCAGTTGACGACTTGTGAGACGTCTGTTTCTCTAACTAGACACTCTAATGCAGTGGTTCTCAATCCTGGTCCTGGAGACTCAAAGGGGTGCACATTTTTTATTTTTTCACCTAGCACTATACACCTGATTCAAATCATAAAAGCCTTTTGATGAGTTGATCATTTGAATCAGCTGTGTAGTGCTAGGTCAAAAAAAAAAATTGTCCACCCCTTTGGGTCCCCAGGACCAGGATTGAGACCCAGTGCTCTAATGTACTTGTCCTCTTGCTCAATTGTGCACCGGGGCCTCCCACTCCTCTTTCTATTCTGGTTAGAGCCAGTTTGCTCTGTTCTGTTTAGGGAGTAGTACACAGCGTTGTACGAGATCTTCAGTTCCTTGGCAATTTCTCACATGGAATAGCCTTAATTTCTCAGAACAAGAGTAGACTGACGAGTTTCAGAAGAAAGGTCTTTGTTTCTGGCCCTTTTGTGCATGTAATTGAACCCACAAATGTTGATGCTCCAGATACCCAGCTAGTCTAAAGAAGGCCAGTTTTATTGCTTCTTTAATAAGAACAACAGTTTTCAGCTGTGCCAACATAATTGCAAAAGGGTTTTCTAATGATCAATTAGCCTTTTAAAATGATAAACTTGGATTAGCTAACACAACGTGCCATTGGCACACAGGAGTGATGGTTGCTGATAATGGGCCTCTGTAAGCCTTTGTAGATATTCCATAAAAAAATCTGCCATTTCCAGCTACAATAGTAATTTACAACATTAACAATGTCTACACTGTATTTCTGACCAATTTGATGTTACTTTAATGGACAAAACTATTTCCTTTTCACATCTAGATACACAGTAGTGTATATAGACGTGATGCAGGCATTGGTTTCTAGTTACAATACATTGCATCATCGTTCTATTCAAATGAAACCTATGGAGGGGATGCCGGAGAACATATTTGAAGTGATTAAAATGTTAAGAGCGGTAAACCCCATTAGCAACAAAACTTTTCGCTTTGAGGTAGTTGACAAGGTGAGAATTAGTAAAGAAAGACACCCTTTTACTAAGGTCTATAAACAAACTTCCACAAGTAAATACTTTAATGTGATTGAGAGATTACCTCGTCAACCTCCAGTGTACAAATTAGCTGATAATGAACCCATCAGCAGTTCATTTAGCCACCGTGCTTCTACACCTGCATTGCTTGCTGTTTGGGGTTTCTGTATAGCACTTTGTGTCATAGGCTGACGTAAAAAGGGCTTTATAAATACATTTTATTGAAATGCAGAAAATTATCCCTGCCGCTAATAAAAAGTTTAGAATTGAGCTTGAGCTTGGATACCTTTAAATACATTGGATATGAAATCTATCCGTGATCAAAAGTCTAAGGTCTCATAGCCAAATCACTAGACAGTGACATAACTATCATCCGTTTCCACATCAGCAGTGTCATGACTGTCCTGTGAGGATCACAATGGCAATGGTTGTCAATAACCAGACCCTCTCTCACCCACAGAAGAGGTGAGGAGGGAACTGGGTTGGTTTGACAGTTCACACCCTGTTGTAAATTGCAGGAGAAGGGGGGGGGGGGGTCTTTCTCCCCATCCAGTAAAATCCACCAGAGGAATGTTTTTGTTATTAACTAGCCTCTCAAAGCACTTCATGGTGACAGAAGTGAGTGTGACGGGGTGACAGTCATTTAGTTCAGTTACCTTTGCCTTCTTGGTACAGGAACGATGGTGGACGTCATTGTGACAATGCAAAGCGTCTTAGGGTATTTTGTGCTCTCTAGATTGTGAGAGAAACGTAGTGGCTGTTTTGACTAAAGCCCTGAGTTTGCATCTGTGGAGAGTACATGGGGGGGGGGGGGGGGGGGGMCGTTGGTCTTTGTTTTGTGTTCCCTGTCCCTGGGGAAGCTTTTGGGAGAAAAAAAAGTTAAACCTTTCATATTTAGATTCATTCAACATGCTCAATTATGCTCCTGTTGTGCCAAGGAATGTGTTTTCTCTCTGTCTCTCTATTTTACTGTGACGTAATGAAAATTGTTGCCGTCCTTCTCTTATTAACGTTGGGCCAGTAACCGAAAGGTTGCTAGATCGAATACCCGAGCTGACAGGGTAAAAATCTGTCGTTCTGCCCCTGAACAAGGCAGTTAACCCACTGAATATTCAGTTCACAACAGGACGTTGCATGTTGACACAGGATAATTGGTGGTAGATAATTAAACACAACAAATCAACAGGTACAGGAGCCTAAACGCAGGCATTTAATAATTACCACGGAGTTTGGTTTGGTTGTTTTTGAGCTGGCTGCAGCAAAGTAGGACTGTAAACAATTATCCAACACAAGCATAAACAATTATCCATTGTACACATTCTCAATTAATTGTCATATCCTCAACTCATCTGATTGTTTCAAACATCACATTTCCCCAGAAATGACTATCAAAATTGTTTGACATTATATTCCAGAAACAACACATTCACAACTGTTGGACACTACCTGCTAGATGTAGTGTCACAACAATGCAAACGTTTGTGCAGATAGAATCTTTACAATATCTTCTATGTTGATGATACTGCGACGTTGCTTCCATTTGGTAATATGGAAATGCGACTTCCAGTTACCACATTCAGTACATGTGAGCAGGAATCAAACTCACTGCAAGCATGACACTCCAACCAGTTTCCCAGTTAGATATTTCTTAGATATTCGGGATCTCATGGTCTGACAAACACTGCTGTAGCTCGGCCACCTTCCCCCGCAGATGCAAAAGGCCGACATAAGCAGATGTGATGGATGTGGTGATGTGGTGATGTGATGGATTCAGATGTAGCCCATGCAAAAAAACAGATATCTCTAGCTTAAACTGACGGATTTTGATGGTGATTGTTTTTTTTCTTTTTTTTCTTAGATTGACGCACGTCCCCAGAAGAGTTGTAATGAAGAGGCCTGAAGGATATTGAGATAGGAGAAACACGCTTGCAGACGATGATAGATATGTCAATACAGAGACTACCTCTTTCCTTGTACAGTACAAAACTTGGCGTTTGTTTGTTCCCGGAGGTTAAATCGCAATTTACCCAAACTTAGATTATTTATAATTATACAACGGATGGGTCTAATCCTGAATGCTTATTGGTTAGAAGCGCATTCCAGCCTGTGTCTATTCCACAAGTTACCACTGGCTAAATCTATGAAGTTAACTGGCTAAATCTTTTCACACATACCAACAAATGGGTGTGATCATTCTACAGTGGTTCCTGCAGCGTACCCTAAAACACGTGTGATCAGAACACTTATTTAGAACGTCCAGTTTCAATTGACGCAACAGTCAGCATGTGAGCTGGCCACACTGTTTTTTCACAGATACATTTTGCACAAGCACAATACTTACAAAGTTATGTCCTGAATGTGACCAGTTTATTTTTGGATGCAATGTTCAGACATTCACAGAAGTAGCGACAGCAAAACACCATCATCAGAACCGGAAAATGTAGGCTCCATTAGTCCTATTGCTAACTGAGGAAAGATTGACGTAACACAAGTGGTCATATTTAGATAACTCTCGGGTGTCAGAAGCCACAATATGAATTAGATAATAACAATTAGTATTTATAATTCATCACATCACGGGTCAGCTCACCATTGATGGAAATGATTGAGTAAAACACTTTCTAGAAATCAAAAGTAATCCGAAGATGGGTAGTTTGTGGCGCAGCCATGTTTGTTTTTTCGGGAACAAGTAAAAATAATAAGAGGAGACGAGTTTGGTCTGTTTGCAATATGCATGTTGAAGGGGGTGTGTCGTCTATGATCATTCACTTCCCTACATTCACTTCTGGAAGTTTACACTTCACCTCCTTATAACATCTTTGGTCTGACAGACTTTTACGTGACAACCAGAATGCATTGTATAATGTCAACAAACATGGCGCCACACATAGCTGGCAAATAAACTCAGCAAAAAATGAAATGTCCCTTTTTCAGGACCCTGTCTTTCAAAGATAATTTGTAAAAATCCAAATAACTTCACAGATCTTCATTGTAAATGATTTAAACATTGTTTCCCATGCTTGTTCACTGAACCATAAACAATTAACGAACATGCACCTGTGGAACGGTCGTTAAGACACTAACAGCTTACGGTCAATTAAGATCACAGTTATGAAAACTTAGGACAATAAAGAAGCCTTTCTACTGACTCTGAAAAACACCAAAAGAAAGATGCCCAGGGTCCCTGCTCATCTGCATGAACGTGCCTTAGGCATGCTGCAAGGAGGCATGAGGACTGCAGATGTGGCCAGGGCAATAAATTGCAATGTTCGTACTGTGAGACGCCTAAGACAGCGCTACAGGGAGACAGGACGGACGGGTGATCGACAGAATCGGTACATCCAAACATCACACCTGCGGGACAGGTACAGGATGGCAACAACAACTGCCCGAGTTACACCAGGAACACACAATCTTTCCATCAGTCCTCAGACTGTCCGCAATAGGCTGAGAGAGGCTGGACTGAGGGCTTGTAGGCCTGTTGTAAGGCAGGTCCTCACGAGACCTCACCGGCAACAACGTCGCCTATGGGCACAAACCCACCGTCGCTGGACCAGACAGGACTGGCAAAAAGTGCTCTTCACTGACGAGTCGTGGTTTTGTCTCACCAGGGGTGATGGTCAGATTCGCGTTTATCGTCAAAAGAATGCGAGTTACACCGAGGCCTGTACTCTGGAGCAGGATCGATTTGGAGGTGGGGGGTCCGTCATTGTCTGTAGCGGTGTGTCACAGCATAATCGGACTGAGCTTGCTGTCATTTCAGGCAATCTCAACGCTGTGCGTTACAGGGAAGACATCCTCCTCCCGCATGTGGTACCCTTCCTGCAGGCTCATCCTGACATGACCCTCCAGCATGAAAATGCCATCAGCCATACTCAATTCCATTGAGCACGTCTGGGACCTGTTGGTTCGGAGGGTGAGGGCTAGGGCCATTCCCCCCACAAATGTCTGGGAACTTGCAGGTGCCTTTGTGGAAGAGTGGGGTAACATCTCACAGGAAGAACTGGCAAATCTGGTGCAGTCCACGAGGAGGAGATGCACTGCAGTACCTAATGCAGCTGGTGGCCATACCAGATACGTACTGTTACTTTTGATTTTGATCCCCCCTTTGTTCAGGGACACATTATTCTATTTCTGTTAGTCACATGTCTGTGGAACTTGTTTAGTTTATGTCTCAGTTGTTGAATCTTGTAATGTTCATACAAATATTTACGCATGTTAAGTTTGCTGAAAATAAACGCAGTTGACAGTGAGAGGACGTTTCTTTTTTTGATGAGTTTATGTAATTAGCCACCCATATGTTCATCAGTGTATATCTCTCCAGGACAAGGGGTCTTTTATCAATATATTTGCCTGTATTTAAAAAAATCGAATGCAATTCTATTTGTCACATGCACCGAATACAACACCTTACTGTGAATTGCTTACTTACAAGCCCTTAACTAACAATGCAGTTTTAAGAAAATAGAGTTAAGAAAATATTTACTAAATAAAATGAAGTAAAATTTTTAAAATAAATAAAAATTTAAAATAACAATATGAAGCTATATAAAAGGGGTACCGGTATCGAATCAATGTTATTTTTACATGTAGGTAGGGGTAAAGTGACTATGCATAGATAATTAACAGCTAGTAGCCACAACTACTGAAACATAAGCTATTACAGTTTTAAATGTCCCGTTGGTAGGATAGTCTCGAACAGAGCTCATCCAATTTATTCTCCAGTGATTACACGTTGGCCAATAGAATGGATGGTAGAGGCGGGTTACACACTCACCGACAAATTCTCATAAGGCACCCTGATCTCCACCCCCTGTATTTCCTTATTTTCTTCATGCGAATGACGGGGATATGGGCCTTGTCTGGGAGCAGCATTATATCCGTCCCCAAAAACAAAATGCTAATTAGCTGCTAATGAGGCTATCATAAAGAACTACAAATGCCATGATGATCTGGATGAGACTGCAGAATCGAGGCAAAGGAAATTTTCTCCGGATTAACTATCTAATGTTAGCTAAATGTAGTAATTCATACATTGGCTACCTTTCTTTAAATGGAAAATTCTGTGAACAGTATTGTGCAAGTTTTAAAATGACACAAGGTGTCAGCTAGACATGATGTGCAGGAGCTTGCTGTCACGACTTCCGCCAAAGTCGGTCCCTCTCCTTGTTCGGGCGGTGTTCGGGCAGTGTTCGGTGGTCGACGTCACCGACCTACTAGCCATCACTGATCCATTTTAAATTTTCCATTGGTTTTGTCTTGTCTTCCTCCACAACTGGTTAGAAATCCCATCAATTACATGTTGTGTTTTTAACCCTCTGTTTCCACTCATGTCCTTGTCGGAGATTGTTTGATTGTGCTAGTATGTGTTGGTGTGCGACGGGTTTTGTACCTACTTGTTATTTTTATATTATTTGGTTTTGCAGTTTGTCAGCACTTATTAACTTCTCACGAGTCACCAACCCTGATCCGGTAGCACCCCCCCCCCCCACTGAGTAGCATAGCTAGCATAGCGTCACAAGTAACTTGTAGCATCTAAATATCATTAAATCACAAGTCCAAGACACCAGATGAAAGATACAGGTCTTGTGAATAAAGCCACCATTTCAGATTTTAAAATGTTTTACAGGGAAGACACAATATGTAAATCTATTAGCTAACCACGTTAGCAAAGGACACGATTTTTTTTACTCCAACAGCTTTTTCCTGCGTCAGTAGCTATCACTAATTCGACTAAATAAAAATATATATAGCCACTAACCAAGAAACAACTTCATAAGATGACAGTCTGATAACATATTTATGGTATAGCATAGTTTTTTTTGGAAAAATGTGCATTTTTCAGGTATAAATCACAGTTCTACATTGCAGCTGCAATCTGAAATAGTGCTGACCCAGCCAGAACAATTACAGAGACCAACGTCATATAACGAATTACTCATCTTAAAACATTTCAGAAAAATACACAGCGTACAGATATTGAAAGCCCAAAATCTGGTGAATCCAAACAATATTTCAGATTTATTAAATGTTTTATAACGAAAACAAAATGTAGCGCTAAATTAGCATAGCTCTTACCAGGCAGATTCGGCTAGGCGCCCCACGGCCAGTTCACATGCACAACAGATATGATATAACATCGTAAATTGGGTCTTACTATGGCTGATCTTTCATCAGAATGTTGATCAAAGTGTGTCCTTTGTCAAGATGAGTCGTTGTTCCGTTCAGAATTGTTCCTTTCCCACTCCATTTAGCACAGGTACTGGTCGAGTGGCACGGATCTCTCAAACGTAAATAAAATCAGACAACGGAACACCACAAAACTCCCGAAAAAATTCAAATAATCTGATTAAACTATATTGAAAAACATACATTACGATGATCTGGTCACATGTATCAAACAAACTTCGAGACGGAGATAGTTTTCATCCATAATGGCCGCACAACAGAAGACAATCGCAGCTACAAGTCGCACGATTTAGACAACCGGAAGTGTCGGTCAGCAAAGAAATTAGCTCTCATTTCACGTCAGTCCCAGATAAACAAGATATTTTTCCTCTGACGTCCTCTTGACACCCAGAGGAAGGCCAATGAGGTGTGTTTCGGGTCATAGGGGGCACGACCATATATAGGCAGAGCGTTGAAGCTGGCATACACATCTTGCTTTTTTCTTCTTGGTCATGGAAAGTGCTGTCAAATGACTTCTGTATCACTCAGAGACAAAATTGAAACGGTTTTAGAAACTAGAGATTGTTTTCTTTCCAATGGTATTATTTATATGCATATAGTAGGAGCAATAATTGAATAAGAGGCAGTTTAATCTGTAGAGCAAATTATGCTAATGAAAATAGCACCCCCTGTATTCTCAAGAAGTTAAACGACTCCGTTTATACCAAGTTCGTTCTCCTGCGCCTGACTTCCCTGCCACCAACACGCACCCTTTACACTTGCAGGGATTTGTAGATATGCATGTCTACTTTTATGCTAATTAGTATTTATGAATCTGTGAGTAAATAGAGCCAAATATATTGATAAACGTCACCTTGTCTGAGACAGATTTACATGGTTATCAAAACGTCACGCCAAGGTAAGCCTACACGAAACACATTTATTTAAAGTCTTTCTAAAATCCCTTTTGGGAAAAATGAATGGTGAAAAAACGATTGGAACCATTCCCTGTTTAACTGCTAGGTTTTATGGGCATTATGACACCTCCAATGTGGGGCTCTATACAGGACTAGTGAAGGCCCAGTGCACTACTTTTGTAAAAATATATGAAACATTTAAATGTCCAAACATTTTCTTATTCATATTCAGCACTTCTACTACCCGCAGCTATGGATACAGGGCTTTCCTGGAGTGACCGGCTTGTAGGTTTTCTCCAACCCTAATCTACAGCACCTGATTCTAATAACTAGCTGGTTGATACACTACAGTAGGGAAACTCTCTATGACATCTGAACTTCAGCTAGTCGCCCCACCATTTTCTCTTGTAACCTCTTTCCCTCTGCTACAGCCGTCTTTGGCGATTGAACTGAAAGGAGTGTAAACACAGCTTAAAGCTACCACATTTAACAATGTGTGATTCATTCACCATTACATCATCATCTAAAATAAAGTGAATAGGCTGTGTTTCATGTTCTTGTTTGTTTGCGCAAAGAAGGTCCAGTAGGTTAATGACTTGAGTGACATATGTTTTTTTGTGTTTTGGTATTGAAATACTTTCTCTAACTGGTCTCATCACCTGCTGCTTGCATTTCAATAGCTAATTTGTTTATGAATTACACAATTGTCAGAAATGGAGGATACATCAGGCTAAGATGCTGCAACATCAGTCAACAGCCATCTTAGTGCAGAATAACATTGCCTCGACACTTGTATGACTTTGTGATAAGACTCCAAATAATATTGGAGATATGGCCCAAAAAGTAGCTAATACAGACGATCAAGGTAAGAACAGTGTCATGACTCTCTCTCCTTGGTGAGGATCAAAGGTGCCAGATCAGCTTGGCACATGGCGGACAGATAGCCTGACCCCCCCCCTCTCCCACAGGAGGTGTTTATGACTTAACAGCCAGTCATAAATAGTTTTCAGAAACTCTCCTTCCTTGCCCTGCAGTATTGGGAAATAAATCCCTTTGTCTACAGAAGACCTTTCCCACCAAAAACTCTTCACGACCAAAGAATGACCTTTGGAACGATACTCATAAGACAGGAAGTAAGAATAGTCCGTGGGGATCGAAAGGATATTCCTGTTATATTTTGTGCTGTCATTAAGGACGCTATGACAAAGTAACTGTAACTCTGAAAGTCTACGCATCCTATGTATCAGGTATACATCTAAATGTTGTATCAAATATATGATTAACAATGAAAATACTTTTGTGAAGATAACAATGTGATTTTTGCCTTCTAAATGATATAATTGCTTTCATATGCACAGACATTATGTCAGTGTGATGGAATGCCCCCTTTTGGCCAGAGTGCTTAAAAGGACTCGCTAACAATTGTGTAACAAGCCGTCATATCATGTCAGTCCACTAGGGACTTTTATTTCATGTAGGTGTGTATGTGTATTCTGTGTTATTATTTAGTTAGTTAGTAAATAAATAATTAAGCCAATTTGTGTATTGCTATTTCATCAATAAGGCCTAGGGTTCTTGCGGATCCAAGGATTAGGCGACGTTCAGAATGAGACTGATGAGGAAAATAAGGATTCATAAGTGACTTATTGATGTAAGAGATATCTATATATCTTTAGAGTTTAAGTCGAGAGATAGCAACTCATTAAACAACTCTTCCCGTGGTGCCTCGATTTCCTAATGAGTTAATTGTTACATGATTATTTTAATCGAGAAACAATTAAAAATAGTTTGTTTGATTCAATAAATGACAGTCATCATATTAATGATAGTCATGTCACGACAATAGACATCGCCACAACGTTCTACTCCAGTTTAATGAAACTGCATTATGCTATGGTATGTAATTTGAGCATCGTTTTTTTAGCTAACATAGCTAACTAGCTAGCTACGGTGGAGAGGTCTATTTGATGCAACAAAATGTTTTTTTTGTAACCGATCTGAACTCATGTCTGCATGTTAAATAGTTCATCTGCCTTGAATTTAATTGTGAATATGGCTGAGAGAATTTAACAAAATAAGATATGTTGAGAGTCAATGTGGTCAAGGACTTAAATAACTCATGACAAAAAGAATAGTGAATATTATTTCAGACACTGACATGGTTCATTTCAAATTAATAAATTGAAGATGTTATAGGGATAGTTCACTTTTCTATATCTTATAGCCAGATGGCTAACAAAAAAACGATGAGAATAATGGGGCAATTAGATAAAGTCCAATGTATGTGGCTAAATCAACTCAAAGTATCTACCAATAAAGTCAGAAAGTTGAGTCAACATTTGAGTTGATTTGCCCAATTTTTAACTGATATTTTTTTTATTAGCCGTGGTTAAAATTAGCTGAATTTAGTTTTGGCTATTTAAACAACTCTAACCCATGGATTACAGTTTACCCTGGCCCATGGACTACTTTCAGGGTAAGGAACCATCTGACTATAAGGTGTAAAAAAGTGAACTATCCCTTCATTGAATTTACAAATCGATCATTGCATATAGGGAATGAATACGGATGTCGTATTAAACTGAATTTGATAAGCTTTTCACATAAAGATTTTATATTTTTTAAATTGAATTTAAATAAATTCTTGAATTTACTGAATTGACACTAAACCTGACCCCTAACTGTTCTATGTGATCTTTAATTTATATTTGTTGGTTTCCTCCCACAGATGCAATGAAGCACTTCCCTGTTGGAACAAAGGAACAAGTGGGAATGGCTTAAAACAGTAAAATGGCTGAATTGAGAAGAGATGAGAGAAAAAAAATATTATATTACGTTTTTAGTGATGTGTCGTTTGTTCATCAATTTATTTTAAGAATGTGAAATGTCAGAATAATAGTAGAGATAATGATTTATTTCAGCTTTTATTTCTTTCATCACATTCCCAGTGGGTCAGAAGTTTACATACACTCAATTAGCATTTGGTTGCATTGCATTTAAATTGTTTAACTTGGGTCAAACATTTCGGGTAGCCTTCCACAAGCTTCCCACAATAAGTTGGGTGAATTTTGGCCCATTCCTCCTGACAGAGCTGGTGTAAACGAGTCAGGTTTGTAGGCCTCCTTGCTCGCACACGCTTTTTCAGTTCTGCCCACACATTTTCTATAGGATTGAGGTTAGGGTTTTGTGATGGCCACTCCAATACCTTGACTTTGCCACAAATTTGGAATTATGCTTAGGGTCATTGTTCATTTGTAAGACCCTTTTGCGACAATGCTTTAACTTCCTGACTGAGGTCTTGAGATGTTGCTTCAATACATCCACATCATTTTCCTCCCTCATGATGCCATCTAGTTTGTGAAGTGCAACAGTCCCTCCTGCAGCAAGCACCCCCACATCATGATGCTGCCACCCCCGTGCTTCACAGTTGGGATGGTGTTCTTCGGCTTGCAAGCATCCCCCTTTTTCCTCCAAACATAACGATGGTCATTACGGCCAAACAGTTCTATTTTTGTTTCATCAGACCAGAGGACATTTCTCCAAAAAGTACGATCTTTGTCCCACCTGTCGTGTCTTTGGCTATGTCGGATTAAGTGATATGACATGCTATTCTATAAAATCCTGATTGAGCTAATCATGTAAATGTAATTAACCTGTTAGTGTGTAGGGGGCGCTATTTTCACTTTGGGAAAAAATCGTGCTCAATTTAAACGGCCTCGTACTCTATTCTAGATCGTACAATATGCATATTATTATTACTATTGGGTAGAAAACACTCTCAAGTTTCTAAAACCGTTTGAATTATATCTGTGAGTAAAACAGAACTCATTTTGCAGCAAACTTCCTGACAGGAAGTGACAAATCTGAAATCGAGGCTCTGTTCCAGGGCCTTCCTATTAATTTGCCTGAAATCTATGGATCTACATGCACTGCATACGCCTTCCACTAGATGTCAACAGGCAGTGAGAGGTGGAATGGGGTGTCTAGCTTGATCTGAGGCCGAACAAGAGCTTTTGGAATGACGTGTCTGGAATTTTCATTGTCTTCGAAGGCGCGAGAAGGAACACCAGATTGCCTTCTGAAAAGCTTTCGGGTATACACGTTAGATATCTCCGGCTCTGATTTTATTTGATATATGTGATAAAAACATCATAAAGTAGTTTTTTTAAACCGAGTTATATCAGTTTATTGAACGTTTATTGCGATTTTCGGAATTTTCTTTTCTTTGCGTCATGTGAAGTTGGGCACGTTTGCGCCACATGGCTAGCTATGTTTGCTAATTCGACAGGAGAAGAGGACATTCTAAAACCAAACAACGATTATTCTGGACAAAGGACTCCTTGTACAACATTCTGATGGAAGCAAAAGTAGGAACCATTTATGATGTTATTTCGTATTTCTGTGGAAAATGTTTAGTTCTATTTTCCGCCCTCATTGCAGGCGCTGTCTCGCTATAACGTAAGCTGTATGTCGTACTAAAGTTATTTTTAGAATTCTAACACGGCGATTGCATTAAGAACTAGTGTATCTTTCATTTGCTGTACAACATGTATTTTTTAGTAAAGTCTATGATGAGTTCTTTGATTAGATTAGGTGAGTGTCAGAAATATATCCGGATAATTTTGTGCAGTTTGGCTACGTATTCACATTGTAAAACCACGATTTGTACCGCTAAATATGCACATTTTCGAACAAAACATATATGTATTGTGTAACATGGTGTTATAGGACTGTCATCTGATGAAGTTTGTCAAGGTTAGTGAATAATTTTATATCTTTTGCTGTTTTTTTGCGATCGCTACCTTTGCGGTGAATGAATGCGGTTGTGTGTTTGGCTATTGTAGTAAGCTAATATAATGCTATATTGTGTTTTCGCTGTAAAACACTTAAAGAATCTGAAATATTGGCTGGATTCACAAGATGTTTATCTTTCATTTGCTGTACACCATGTATTTTTCATAAATGTTTTATGATGAGTATTTAGGTATTTCACATTGCTCTCTGTAATTGTTCTAGCTGCTTTGGTGATATTTGTGATTGTAGCTGCAATGTAAAACTATGATTTATACCTGAAATATGCACATTTTTCGAACATAACATAGATTTATTGTATAACATGTTATAAGACTGTCATCTGATGAAGTTGTTTCTTGGTTAGTGACTAATTCTATCTCTATTTGGGGGTTTTGTGCAAGCTACCTGTGCTGTGAAAGAAATGTCTGTGCTTTTTTGTATTTGGTGGTGAGCTAACATAAATATACGTGGTGTTTTCGCTGTAAAACATTTAAAAAATCGGACATGTTGGCTGGATTCACAAGATGTTTATCTTTCATTTGCTGCATTGGACTTGTTAATGTGTGAAAGTTAAATATTTAAAAAAAATATTTTTTAAATTTCGCGCGCCTTTTCAGTGGAATGTGGGGGGGGGGACCCCGGGGCTAGACAGGTTAACTAGAAAGTCAGGGCACCACGAAAGTGTTTATAGAGCTGTTATCTTCCGAATAAACTCTGAAAGACCTAGTAATATTTTACATCAATAGCAGTCAATATTAATCGTCACCTTATTTCCGTCTCATCTGAAAGTTGTAAATTCTTGGTTATCTTCATGAACCCTGGCTAACAAGTTGAATCAGCAATACAACATTTGGTTTAAATATTTATTTTCTAAATACCTAAATAATCACACAGAATTACATAAACACAGAATGGATAATACATTGAATACAAATTATGTCATAAGAAAACGTCCCTTGTGGACGGAATCGTTATGACGGCTGGTTACACAAAGAAAGGAGGTTGGGTTTTGAATGAAAGAGCGGGAAGACTGAGAAACAAAGGGAGAAGCTATGTCTCTATCGAGCCGTAGGCCGCTACTCTATCGTAAATACAGAATCTTATGCATTCTAAATAACCGCCCATTTGGAAAAGGAAAATGCAATAAATATATTTTTATTTTGTATAGGCTTCCTTCTTTTCACTCTGTCAATTAGGTTAGTATTGTGGAGTAACTACAATGTTGTTGATCCATCCTCAGTTCTCTCCTATCACAGCCATTCAACTCTGTAACTGTTTTAAAGTCACCATTGGCCTCACGGTGAAATTCCCATAACAAAGCATTACGCAGAGTGCACCATTTGCACACTCCCTACAATCCCCAGAGCTCGGGAATTGTTGAAAAAAAACTGCTGAGATGGGACTGCAGGTAGTACCAACCCAGACCCCTCTAGGAGAACAGCCACACCATTCCTTGCAACTGGGTGACTGGGTCTTGATCAAGCAGCACTTTTGAGACGGGCCCTTGGACCCCAAGTGGAAGGGATTGTTCCAGATCCTGCTGACCACCCAGACTGCAGTGAAGTACCAGGGTCAAAATGCTTGGCCCCATGCCTCCCACTGCAAGAGAGTCCCAGAGCCGGAGGAACCTGAGACAACTGCTGCTGGAAAGCGATAAAGGCACTGCAGTAAATCTGGGCCTGGTATCATGCCTGGCCCTGTTTATATTACTAGAGTCCAGTGAAGCAGGGCCAGGAGATCCCCAGAGAAGAATGGTCATTACCACCATGTTGACCCATATGATTGTGCCCTTAGTCAAAGGAGTGATTGTCACATTTGCAAAGGTAAACCCTGTACTCCCTTAAATCCTTGTTAATTATGTTTCTTATTTTCATTGTTGGTAACGCAAGATTCTGAAGCCTCTGGTTGGAGACAGGGGAAGATAACGTTTCCCTTTGATTGATTGCTGGTATAGTTGTGCTTATGTAAGTCTCCATAGCACAAAAGGAGGAATTGTGAAGGAAAAATTAAGCTTATACAATTGTGTTAGACAACTGTACTGTGTGCTTTAAAGCTATTATCCAAGTTGAACTAGAACCGGACAAATCTGGATTTGAGGTAGGGGAGTATGAGGAGGAGGGGGGGGGGGGGGGCGGTGAATATCACTTGGATACCTACAGTATATGTATGTCTTATATAATAGATAAGCTTGCCAATAATAGAGAATACTGATCTAAACCAGATATTCCTTGCCTATATAAGGTCAAATGTATTCGTGTCTAAGAGAGTCCAATGCTGGTCTCCCCTGCGCAGGTCACTATTGAATAAACTCTGGGTGAATGCTTAACAGTTCTCAACTACAAGAGCTGATTTGTCTACAACATTAACACACAGACACATCACACAACCCTCACACGCGCAACCACACACACACATACACACACACACACACACACACACACACACACACACACACACACAGAGACTCACCTGCAGTGCCTGTGTACTCCTGCTACTGTCTCAATGATGGAGCACTCGCCCTCGTTGAGGCAGAAGGCCAGGTCCTTGTCGTCGATACATGACTTGAAGACATCCGAACGCAGACTAGGGGATGTGGGAGCCACTGTGAAAAGAAGCGAGAGAAAGAGAGATGTTACTGGTTTTCACAAAGAGACTATTTGCTTTGGGTAACATATAAACTTCAGAACCACACCAAAAAACAACAACATTTGTTTATTAAGAAAGACAACAGAGAGAGGGAGAGAGAGAGAGATGTGCCCAAAATGAGCAAAGAAGACTGCAATTCTATGCTACTGTATTTCTGCCAGGAGTACTTTATTATTACTTGATTTGGCTAATTGTATGCTACTGTATTTCTGCCAGGAGTACTTGATTTGGCTAATTGTATGAACAGTAAGGATTTTTTTATGTTTTGACAAATATCTTGGCCCTATGATCATGGACTATATCATTAAACATGCATCATACATGCAGCTTCCATACACACTGACAAGGCTACTTGGGCGCTTGCGGTGCTATGTTGATATGAATAATATTCAGTAGCAGGTGTCACAGTACGGCCGGTCAGAATCAATAGGTTAATGGAGAGGAGCTAAGTAGACACGGCAGTCTCTCTCCACTCCTTCCTGTTAATTAATCATCAACGGTGTTGACACCAACTGCAGTAAGGAGAGATACACAGATACATGAACAAACCGGTCTGCATCGACTCAGTATTAATTTGTTGAATGGGAAATCATTATTTGTTCCCCAAGGAGGCTTTGATATACAGATTATCAGAATAATGCAAACATTTGATGTATAGCACATCAATAATATGGATACTCCACAAAAAAATGTGTTTTGGTTAAAAATTACAAAAGGTTTTGAAGGATGTTGATCAATACACTTTGGATTTAAGGGCTCTATTCAATCTGATCTGATTTAGCCGACATCCGCATAGCAGTTGTTTTGTCGGAGGTGTTGGAGGTGGAACTGAATTACAGCTGTCAAATCCACAAGTGGCTCCCAGCATTATATGGAAAGTGGACATTGCCATTGGCTGTATGGAGTCACGTTAACAGAAATCCCATGCAGCCTTGTTTACAAGTTGAACACTAGAATATGAGATGTAGTCTACACCTCGGTTAGGATGATAGAAATCCCTCATTGTTTGGTTTAATGATTTTTCAAGTTGAGTGTAATTATTTCTATATAGCCTAAACTTTCTCACGCTGACCTTCTAACATGAGTGGAGCGGGTGTGACTTTGTGACAATGATGCAAGAGCAGCTGCTCACTGATTTGACTGCTCGCAACGCAGTTCCACCTCCAACACCTCTTATCGCAGCTTAACTTCTTATGGGCAGGTGGGACGGTAGTGTCCCTGGCCAACATCCGGTGAAATTGCAGAGCGCGAAATTCAAACTACAGAATTATCAATATTTAACTTTCATGAAATCACAAGTGTAATACATCAAAATAAAGCTTAACTTCTTGTTAATCCAGCCGCTGTGTAAGATTTCAAAAAGGCTTTACGGCGAAAGCACACCATGTGATTATCTGAGGACAGCGCCCCGCACACAAAACCATGAAAAACATATTTCAACCAGGCAGGTGCGACACGAAAGTCAGAAATAGCGATATAATAAATGCCTTACCTTTGATGATCTTTTTCTGTTGGCACTCCAAAAGGTCCCAGTTACATCACAAATGGTCCTTTTGTTCGATAAAGTCCTTCTTCTTATCCATAAAAACTCAGTTTAGCTGGCGCGCTTCATTCAAAATTCCATCCGTTTCCCTCCTTCAAAATGCATACAAAATGAATCCCAAACGTTACCAATAAACTTATCCAAAAAAGTCAAACAACGGTTATAATCAAACCTTAGGTACGCTAATATGTAAATAAATGATCAAATTTAAGACGGAGAATCGTTATTGTCTTTACCGGAGAAAAATACCAAAGAATGCGTTCTCATTCACACGCTTGGCAACACTACAGCCAAAATGGGAGCCACTTAGAAAAACTACAATTTCTGGCAAATTTTTCCAGGGTTTCGCGTGCCATATCAGTTCTGTTATACTCACAGACATTATTTTGACAGTTTTAGAAACTTTAGAGTGTTTTCTATCCAAATCTACCAATTATATCCTAGCTTCTGGGCCTGAAGCTACAACCACCAACCACCATACTGTACTCTAAAACCACCAACCACCATACCGTACTCTAAAACCACCAACCACCATACCATACTCTAAAACCACCAACCACCGTACCATACTCTAAAANTACTCTAAAACCACCAACCACCGTACCATACTCTAAAATCACCAACCACCGTACCGTACACTAAAACCACCAACCACCATACCGTACTCTAAACCCACCGTACCGTACTCAAAAACCACCAATCACCATACCGTACACTAAAACCACCAACCACCGTACCGTACTCTAAAACCGCCAACCACCGTACCGTACTCTAAAACCACCAACCACCATACCGTACTCTAAAACCACCAACCACCATACCGTACTCTAAAAACCACCAACACCATACCGTACTCTAAAAACCACCAACCACACGCCTCCCCCCCCCCCTTACCTACTCTTTAAAACCGCCAACCACCGTACCGTACTCTAAAACCACCGTACCGTACTCTAAAACCACCAACCACCATACCGTACTCTAAAACCACCAACCACAATACTGTACTCTAAAACCAACAACCACCAGCCACCATCCACGATTGAGCTCAATATTAAATTGAACAACCATCCGTAATAAGTGGATGAGCCTGGGTACTCTTGAGGTGGGGGAAGTGTTTAACAAATTAATGAATACAAAGACTCCAAGATTCAAAGGAGCGATTAGAATCTTTCTTCCTCTGATGTCCGACCACTGATAAGTTTATTAACTCCAAAAGTGTTTGCCTCGGGGACGCCCCCTCCGCTACTTGATACACATAATGTTTGCATTCCAAATGGCACCCTATTCCTTACAAAGTGCAATACTTTTGACCAGAGCACTATGGGCCCTGGTCAAAAGCAGTGCACTACATAGGGAATAGGGTGCTATAATATAATTTTGGACCTCATCGCCTTGCACTACTATTCAAATCAAATCAAATCTTATTTGTCACATACACATGGTTAGCAGATGTTAATGCGAGTGTAGCGAAATTCTTGTGCTTCTAGTTCCGACCATGCAGTAATATCTAACAAGTAATCTAACAATTTCAAAACAACTACCTTATACACACATGTGTAAAGGAATGAATAAGAATATGTACATAAAAATCTATATGGATGAGCGATTGCCGAACGGCATAGGCAAGATGCAGTAGGTGGTATAGAGTACAGAATATACATATTAGATGAGTAGTGTAGGGTATGTAACCATTATATAAAGTGGCATAGTTTAAAGTGACTCGTGATACATTTATTACATCCAGTTTTTAATTATTAAGTGGCTAGAGATTGAGTTAGTATGTTGGCAGCAGCCACTCAATGTTAGTGATGGCTGTTTAACAGTCTGATGGCCTTGAGATAGAAGCTGTTTTTCAGTCTCTCGGTGCCAGCTTTGATGCTCCTGTACTGACCTCGTCTTCTGGATGATAGCGGGGTGAACAGGCAATGGCTCAGGGGGTTGTTGTTCTTGATGATCTTTTTGTATCCTATTTGACAGGGTATTTTGTCACGTCGAGTAGGCCAGAAGGCTAAACTGGAAAACCTAACCTCTATCAAAATAAAAAGATGTCGGCGCCGCAAAAGTTCTTCTGTGCAAGGGTGTTTATTTACATAGTGATTCCGGAACAAAAACAACAGTACTACCATCAAAAGTATACCTGATGGGGACAGGTTAAAACAATGCTGCCCCCATCCACAGGTCAATCCAAAATGCCTTCCTCAATGAACTGAAAGAGGCTCCATTTGTAGGGAAGCCCCTCACATCAGAATAATTAACACTAATTAATTAAGCAATTACCTATTCAAACCTACATTTTCCATTAAACTAAACATACTAAAGTATACACATTGCAACACATTTTTTATGTAACAATATCCCAATATAACATTTACAAAATCATATCACTACTGAACGAAGACCGAATGCTTGTGCGGACCAATCTCCAAGCATTTAGCACTTCAAATGGTATTTCAACATTTACCCTCCCAACCTCCACCTCCCCACTTGCACACAACACATTTCAGAACCCCCAAACCCAATCCCAACGGTGGTGTTGGTTCTGACTCTCGTCTATCTTAACTTTAAAAAAAAATGTATTATTATTATTATATATATTTTTTTGTGTCCATACATATTATATATATGTATGACTGCGCTCTTCATGGGAGAGAATTAGTCAACTAATGGACACAGAAATGTGACTTTTTCAGGACTTTTAGCGTGGTTTTATTGCTGTTTTGGTAGCTTTGTCTGCAAATCTCAAGTGGTGGTATCCATGGAGACGCAGGATACAAGCAAAGCAGCCAGAAAAGGAGAGCCAGGGCAGGGGGGCATCGGGACTAAATACTGTGGAGCCTGGATAAAGAACCACTGCTTGCTACATCGGAAAGTCCATAGGCCCGGGGAACAGGAACGTGAAAGGTGCGGGGGAGTGATCTCCATGCTCCGTCTATGTAGCTAGCTAACTACAGTAGCTGCCAATCTGCTAGCTAGTAAAAGCCTGTAGCCTAGGCTACGCACAGCCCGCTCATGCTGTTCCATCTATCATATCTCCTCCACATCAAAGATCAGAGACACTGGTCAGCCAGCACCATGGAAAGCGGCTGACCAGTGTCCTGTCCTCCTCTGTTATTTGTGTACACTCTAAAAGATGATGGATTAAAAACAACCCAATTTGGTCAATAACCCAGCATCAACAACCCAACCTTGCTCTTTTTAAATAAAACAACCCAACTAAGTGACCCAATGCCTGCAACCCAGCAGTTGGGTCATCAAAACAACCCAGCATTCTTTTGACTATATCCAAGTTCACCCTAGTCGCTTGGTCTACACTGTAGATCCCAAGGCAACTTCTAGTACAATACAGTGCCACTGACACGGCCCGCTACCAAAACCTGCGGGCTCTCCTTCACTGCAGCCGAGGTGAGTAAAACATTTAAACGTGTTAACCCTCGCAAGGCTGCAGGCCCAGACGGCATTCCCAGCCGCGTCCTCCAGAGCCATGAGCATCTGGTTTACGGACCATATATTCAATCAATCCTTATCCCAGTCTGCTTCCCACATGCCTTCAAGAGGGCCACCATGTTTCCTGTTCCCAAGAAAGCTAAGTAACTGAGCTAAACGACTACCGCCCCGTAGCACTCACTTCCGTCATCATGAAGTGCTTTGAGAGACTAGTCAAGGACCATATCACCTCCACCCTACCGGACACCCTAGACCAACTCCAATTTGCTTACCGACCCAATAGGTCCACAGACGACGCAACCAATCGCAACCACACTGCACACTGCCCTAACCCATCTGGACAAGAGGAATACCTATGTGAGAATGCTGTTCATCGACTACAGCTCAGCATTTAACACCATAGTACCCTCCAAAACTCGTCATCAAGCTCGAGACCCTGGGTCTCGACCCCCCGCCTGTGCAACTGGGTCCTGGACTTCCTGACGGGCGCCCCCAGGTGGTGAGGGAAGGTAACAACATCTCCACCCCGCTGATCCTCAACACTGGGCCCACAAGGGTGCGTTCTGAGCCTCTCCTGTTACCCCCTGTTCACCCACGACTGCTGGCCATGCACGCCTCCAACTCAATCATCAAGTTTGCGGATGACACTACAGTGGTAGGCTTGATTACCAAACAACGACGAGAACGGCCTACAGGGAGGAGGTGAGGGCCCTCGGAGTGTGTGTCAGGAAAATAACCTCACACTCAACGTCAACAAAACAAAGGAGATGATTGTGGACTTCAAGAAAACAGCACGAGGGAGCACCCCCCTATCCACATCGACGGGTCAGTAGTGGAAGAAGGTGGAAAGTTCCTCGGGTACACATCACGGACAAACTGAATTGGTCCACCCACACAGACAGCGTTGTGAAGAAGGCTCAGCAGCGCCTCTTCAACCTCAGGAGGCTAAAGAAATTCGGCTTGTCACCAAAAGCATCACAAACTTTTACAGATGCACAAATCGAGAGCATCCTGTCGGGCTGATATCACCGGCCTGGTACCGCAACTGCTCCGCCCAAAACCGTAAGGCTCTCCACGAGGGTAGTTGAGGTCTGCAGAACGCATCACCAGGGGCAAACTACCTGCCCTCCAGGACACCTACACCACCCGATGTCACAGGAAGGCCATAAAGATCATCAAGGACAACAACACCCAAGCCACTGCCTGTTCACCCCGCTATCATCCAGAAGGCGAAGGCAGTACAGGTGCATCAAAGCAGGACCGAGAGACTGAAAAACAGCTTCTATCTCAAGGCCATCAGACTGTTAAACAGCCACCACTAATATTTAGCGGCCGCTGCCAACATACTGACTCAACTCCAGCCACTTTAAAAAATGGGAATTGATGGAAATTATGTAAAAATGTACCACTAGCCACTTTGAACAATGCCACCTAATATAATGTCTACATACCTACATTACTCATCTCATATGTAATGTATATACTGTACTCTATATCATCTACTATAATCTTGCCATCTTTATGTAATACATGTATCACTAGCCACTTTAAACTATGCCACTTTATGTTACATACCCTACAGTACTCATCTCACATGTATATTACTTGTACTCTATACCATCTACTGCATTTTGCCTATCCGTTCTGTTACCATCACTCATTCATATATCTTTATGTACATATTCTTTATCCCTTTACACTTGTGTGTATAAGGTAGTAGTTGTGGAATTGTTAGGTTAGATTACTTGTTGGTTATTACTGCATTGTCGGAACTAGAAGCACAAGCATTTCGCTACACTCGCATTAACATCTGCTAACCATGTGCATGTGACAAATAAAATTTGATTTGATTTGATTTTAGTAAGTTGAACTCAAAGTCGTGGAAAAGTATTTATTACGTAACATTTCTATGTGGTACTGACTCAAAACTAAATGAGAAGTCGCATCAACTCTGTTGTTTAAAGTTATGATAACAAATCCACTTTTTTCCCCAGCATGCTCTACTGCAGGTATATCTTTAATTGTTTTTAATTTTTGTGTTTTTGCATGTACATTGAGTGATTTCTTTAATAATGTTATGCTACACAAATATAAATAAATTACATTTTTATAAACTAATCCAATCATTTAGTTAGATTTTTTGCACCCGTTACTGAAATGGTTGTTCCAGTTAAAATGACTTAGGTAGTCTCCTCATTCTGTTACTAACTCTGACAGTCTTTATGAATGCCTGAATAAAAATGAATAGAAATGTCAGCAGTTGACTATCCTAACACTGGCTGGCTTCCAATAGGAATTACACATCACTTTGCAAGCCAGCATAATTTGATTTAAAAATTCTGGTTGGAAGGGTACTTCCTTCAACCAGGGTGTTCTGAAAATCTGGTAATTTGAGGGAAGTTACCAGGATTTTCCAACCCTACTCACAGGCCTGAAGTGGCCTGTAAACCATGAGTTTCAGGCCAAGGTATTGGGGTAAAGCTAGGCCTAAAAAAAAGGTGAACTATGTAATGCATTGTCGTAGAGCGTTTAATTATAATGATAACATCCAAATAGAAACTCACTTTGTGAATGCCACAGCACTGACACTGTGCAAATTCAATAATCATGTCTCTGTCACGAACAAATACAGTCATGGGTGGTAACTACAATACACTCAAAGGCAAAGAGCACAGGGAAATTATATTGGAGGCTTGGCTTAGTGGGCTCTTACTCAAACATTTCAAGCTGATACTAGTGATGTTACATTTGATACCGGAGCTCCAAAGCATGCATCAAAATCGTAAGCAGTTTACTTCGAAGCATTGTGCCGATGCATGTATCACTTTATCAGAAGTACCTCATCAATCATGTCCAAAGCTTCCTTGAAACATGTGCTTTTTCAAACTGTGTGTTGCAAAATGCAAGATCGCACTGACTTCGCCGTGGTTCCGGTGATTTCTTCGATTCCAAGCTGGTTTCAAACACTGACCACTACTGGACACCGTACTTACAAATATAGTTACCTGACTGGTAGCTTAGCTGGTAGAGTAGGGAACTTTGGAGCTATACTGAGGGATGTGAGAGTATTAGGTTGAAGCCTGTTGAAGGGACATTATTTCAAACATTATTTTATGTGAAACTACCCTTTCTGCCCTTTTTTTCAAATAATTTGTTTTATTTAGTATATTATAAGCATCTGAAGCATCCTAAATAATACCATAATACCAGCTCAAATCTGGACACCCTACAGCCCTCAAACTCATCTCTGGACATCGAAGACAGGTTCATTGCTTGTTTTCATTGTTCCCCTCTAAATCAGGGCCTGATTTAGACCTGTCACACCAAGTGGGTGCAATTAATTAATAGGTAGAACAGAGAAGCAGCAGGCTCCGGGGGGTAAGAGTTGAAAACCCCTGCCCTACAGGGTCAAAGTGACTCTATTAGTTTGAGTAATGACTACACAATCACCTTAAGTAACTCTTTTCAGATATGTTAAGTGCAATGGGTTTCATCAAAAGTTTTAATTAATGACAGCACATTGGGGTATCTATCTATATGTGTATATATATATACAGGGACAAAGTCAAGGGGTTTGAATACTTTCCGAAGTATTCAATATAAGTAAGTATTAAGTAATATAACATCAGTATTCAATATATGTGCCTTTTCGGAAAGTATTCAAACCCCTTGACTTTTTCCACATTTTGGTAGCTTACAGCCTTATTCTAAAATTGATTAAATTGTTTTTTCCCTCATCAATCTACATACAACACCCCATAATAACAAAGCAAAACCAGGATTTTAGAAATTTCGAGACCAGAGAATCTTCTTTCTCATCGTCTGAGAGTCTTCAGGTGCCTTTTAATGAGGAGTGGCTTCCGTCTGGTCACTACCACAAAGGCCTGATTGGTGGAGTGCTGTAGAGATGGTTGTCTTTCTGGAAGGTGCTCGCATCCCCACAGAGGAACTCTGGAGCTCTGTCAGAGTGAAGCTGACAGGTTCTTGGTCACCTCCCTGACCAAGGCCGTTCTCACCCGATTGCACAGTTTGGTTCCAAACTTCTATCATTTAAGAATGATGGTGTTGTGTCTCTGACTACAATTAAATGTGAAAACTTATTTTATCAAATCAATTCTCTATGTGTAATTACTTTTATGTGATTTTAATCAGGGTGGCAGGTAGCCTAGTGGTTAGAGCATTGGGCCAGTAACCAAAAGTTTCCTGGATCGAAACCCAGAGCTGACAAAATAAAACATCTGTCATTCTGCCCTTGAACAAAGCAGTTAACCCACTGTTCCCTGGTAGGCTGTCATTGAAAATAAAAATTTGTTCTTAACTGACTTGCCTGGTTAAATAAAGGTTCAATTAAAAAATAATAATGTACATTTTTATTAACTAGGAAGTCGGGGCACCACGGGAAAATGTTTATAGTCTCTTTTTCCCGAATCGACTCTTCAGATATTTTCATATCTTATCGATTAGTCTTCTATTAATGCATCATTATTAGCTCATCAGTTCTCATTACTGAATGTCGCAAACACTTGGATATCTGCACGAACCCTAGCATAAATGATGTATCAGCGATATACAAATTGGCTTAATTATTTATTTAATAACTAACTAAATAATCACAGAAACCCAAACAAACAGTAGATATTGGTTACTAACACAATGCATAGATAAGTCCCTAGTGGGCTAAACCGGTATGACGGCTTGGTATACAATGGAAAGGGGTGGGGACAGATAAAAGAGCGGGAAAGACTAAATGGATTTACTACGCACAGTTGATAATTATATTCATTGAAATACTAATCCTTTGCACATGAGAATAATTGCAATGTACATATTTACGCCCGCATGTCATTGTTGTCTTCTCTGTTGGAATCGCCGGTCCGTCTGCTGGAGAGTCAGTTCTTCAGAAAGTCTCTGGTTAACTTCCCCAGAAGTCACAATGTCTTTCGTAGTTGTCGCTTTCTCAGCGGCTCTGGATAGTGTCTGTTGTAATGAATACGTCAGGTCGTTGCATAGAATAGATGCCTCCGCGGTTGTTGTTATTCTTGTACTGGACTTACGTAATTTCCAGCTGCAGACTAGTAATTATACGTCTAGGATTTGCTCTTATTCTGTAGTGATAGTCTCAGAGTTCAACCATTTACAACCATGTAGCCAACACTACACACTGCCTGGTCTCCTGGGCCTATAGAGTTGTAGTTCTTAACCATTTCAACATGTAGAGGCAGCTCCATTTTTTCTGGTCTAATGTACATTTCGTCAGGAGTGGGTTTTATACACTTCTGAGAAAAAGGTGGTCCATGACACCGACGTAATGTCTATGTTCACGTGGGCGTGGCCACTGATTTGGTTAACTTTATAAGAAAAATCTTATCTTCTCACTTAGAAGGTTGACCTCACATTGCATCTTTTCACAAATAGTTTCATGTTTAATTACATATGTTTTACAATATTTAGATGTAAACCCCACAATTGAGAAGTCTACACAAATAGAGATACAGTAATGTGGGTTTCCTGTCCTTCATGAGATCACCAAGTGAAACACACTCGTCATGACTGTCCCTTAAGTGTCCACGGCCCACTCCCACATTCTCGAAACTAGAAATATTGTTTAATTATTCAAACTTTTGATTTCCAAGTGTCTCTCTGTGTTCCACAGTTTACATTCCAATCTCGAACACTACAGAGCATAAGGGCAGTGTATTTTATGACCGGTCATAAAACAGCTGACATCCCGCTCTCCCCCTCACACACTGTAGAGCAGACCCACTGTATCCTGATCCTTCAGATCATCACAGGAGAGTTATGACAGGAGCCACATTACAATCTATGCAACAATCAGAATGCTTGATTTGTCATAAGTACTTGAAAACATGTGAATAAAACTGTGAATACATTATGCTCCAGTAGAAACGACACTTTGATAGTAACGCACACATGTCCAAAATTACTATTTGTAAAGAAAACAACAATTAAAGGCAATGCAAGCACCAGCCAGAAAATGTGCTAGGAGGAAAAAGTGTGTGTAAGACTGTGGTAAGGTCTGCATACTTGCAATCCTCAAAGAGAGAAGTTTGTCTGGCTCAGTAAAGCCTCAAACGTAAATTGTCTGCAACAGTGAAATGGGCTACTTCTATGTGATTTAATGAGGAGGCTGAAATTGACAAGTTGAAACATAGCCTATAATTATCCAGCAGCATATCTTGGCTTGAAAGCAGTGAGGGTTAACTGTTCTGTTGCGTAACAATCACATTTTGGAACAGTGAGTGCATTCTGACATCACGTTCATGAAAAAACTCACCCCAGGGCAACAGAGATATTTGGAATTCACATGTGACAGATCATGCAATAATCGGAATGCAGATCATGCATTCCGATTATTGCATAGATTGTATTGGACACCTATGACGTGTGTAAAATACTATTTGGAAGGTTGTACTGATTATGATGAGCTAATAGTAAGCTATTTGCTAGATATGTGTGGCGCCTTGCTTGTTGCCATTATACAATGCATTCTGGGTGTTGCGTAAATGTCTGTCAGACCAAAGATGTTATAATAAAATGAGGTCAAGGAATGGTTCACTAATCTTTTGAGTAAACTTCCAGAAGTGAATGAAGGGAAGTGAATGATCGTAGATGACACACCCCCTTCAACATGCATACTGAAAACAGACCAATCTCATCTTGTCTCTTCTAATCTTTAGTTGACGTGAAAAAACAAACATGGTGGCGCGCACAAGCTACCCATCATCTGATTACTTTACCTTTTGATCATTGGTGAGCTCACATGTAATGTGATGAATTGTAAATAGTAGCTAATTGCTATTAGCTAATTCATATTGTGGTTTCTGTCAGCCAAATATGACCGCTTGTGTTATGTAAATCTTTCCTGTTAGCGATAGGACTAATGTAGCCTATATTTTCCAGTTTGGATTATTGTGGTATGCTGTCGCTACTTCTGCGAATGTCTGAACACTGCATCCAAAAATAAACTGGACATAACTTTGTAAGGACTGTGTTTGTGCAAAATGTTTCTGTAAAAAACTTTGTGGCCAGCTCAAATGTTCATTGTTGCGTCAATCAAAACTGGACATTATAAATAAGCGTTCTAATCACACCGGTTTGAGGGTACGCTGCAGGGACCACTGTAGAATGATCACACCCTTTTGTTGGTATATGTCAAAGGTTTAAGAGGCACCTTTTAACCACATACCACAACGGCACCAACTTCATCCTTACCTCCCATTTAAATTCATCAACTTGTGTGGTCTAGGGTGGTCTGGTGGTCTTAGCTGCTGCCACCGAAACACATATACCCAGGGTTACAATTTTGGTTTTCGAAGTGGGGGGGGGGACAAATACATGTTTGTTTATTTTTTTCGGGTGGGGTAGATCAGCTTTAAAATTGCAGATAGAGTGTGGCTTCCATTGGCTCCCGAGTGGCGCAGCAGTCCAAGGCACTGCATCTCAGTGCTAAAGGCGTCACTACAGACACCTGTTCGATCTCAGGCTGTATCACAACCGGCTGTGATCGGGAGTCCCATAGGGCAGAGCACAATTGGCCCAGCATTGTCCGAGGTTAGGGGAGGGTTTGGCCGGGGTAAGCCGTTATTGTAATATAAGAATTTGTTCTCAACTGACTTGCCTAGTTAAATAAAGGTTAAATAAAATATTTACAATCCCTCATATATTCTTCTGTAAATCCACAGAATATATATTTTTTTAAATATTTTCCTTTATTATTTTCCCTAATTGATTCCTCCCCTAATTGATGTAAACTAATGGACAACAACACAGGCTTATACTTCCAATTTATACATACTACAAAACATTTTACGGGCACAGTATATTTTACAATAGTTATCTTTTGTTTGTTTTTAGTCCCATCCTTCAGCTCCACTCAACCCCTCCCAAAAGTCTCTGAACACAATCCAGTTATGATTTCTATTTCCAATATATTTTTCAACTGTGCTGGGATGTGTCACAAAAGTTCTGAACCTTTCTATTCTCATAGATTCTACATATTGGAAATAATTTTTTTTATATTTTTGCTAAGAGTATTGTTATATTATTGATCGATTGACTATGACTTTTTAAATGACACAGCAGTGGTATTTGCAGAGGGGGACATCACTTGGCAGGGGGGTCTGAAGTCCCTCCCTTCTTGGGGGACATCTAAAGCACATTTCCTGCTATTCTACACAATCTAATTTGACTCCAGGCTCTTCTAGCCGTCTCTATTTAGAACAATAAAAGTAAGTAAAAATGGCTACTGACATCAAGCTAAACTCATCAAAAAAAGAAACGTCCTCTCACAGTCAACTGCATTTATTTTCAGCAAACTTAAATAAATAACAAGATGCAACAAGTAAGACATAAACTGAACAAGTTCCACAGACATGTGACTAACAGAAATTGAATAATGTGTCCCTGAACAAAGGGGGTGTCAAAATTAAAAGTAACAGTCAGTATCTGGTGTGGCCACCAGCTGCTTTTGTAAATAGGGGGTGCTATTTGCACTTTGTAAAAAATTCGTTCCCAAATAAACTGCCTCGTACTCAATTCTTGCTCGTACAATATGCATATTATTATTACTATTGGATAGAAAACACTCTCTAGTTTCTAAAACCGTTTGAATTATTTCTCTGAGTGAAACAGAACTCATTCTGCAGCACATTTCCTGTCAAGAAGTGAGATTTCTGAAATCGAGGTCTCTGTTCCAGGGTCGGTTTATAAATTCCCTTGTAAGCTATGGGGCTACATGCACTGCATACGCCTTCCCCTAGATGTCAGTAAGCGGTGAGACTTTGAATGGAGTGGATAGCACCATCTGGGGGAGTATAAAGCCTCTTGGAACGGAAGGACCAACCTTTTCGACGCGGGGCCTGACGCAGGAGGGACACCAGCACGGCGTCCTGAAAAGCTTTCGGTTTAGCAGTTCTATATCTCCGGCTCTGATTTAATTTGTTTTTTTTGTCTTCAAAACTTCATAAGGTAGTTAATTTAAACCGACTTATATCAGTTTATATCAGTTTATTGCGATTTTCTGGAGTTTCTTTGTCAGGCGTTATCGCGAGTTGGGCACCTCTCCGGTACATCGCTGACGTTAGCAGCTAATTCTACAGGAGTAGAGGACATCTTTCAACCAAAAGACGATTGTTCTGGACAAAGGACCACGTGCCCAAGATTCTGATGGAAGCTCATCAAAAAGTAAGAGCTATTTATGATGTTAATTCGTATTTCTGTGGAAAAATGTAAAATTATTAGTCCGCCATTAATTTCGGCATGGTCTCGCTGTAACGCACGCTGTATGTCGAGTAACGTTAATTTTTAAAATCTAACGGTTGCATTAAGAACTAATGTATCTTTCATTTGCTGTCCAACCTGTATTTTTTAGTCAAGTTTACGATTAGTTATCGATTAGATTAGGTGCCTCTCCAAGATGGCGCCGGCCAGATTGCTTCAAGTTTGGCTACAATTCACATTGTATAACCACGATTTGTGCCGTTAAATATGCACATTTTCGAACAAATCCTATATGCATTGTGTAATATGATGTTACAGGACTGTCATCTGATGAAGTATATGAAGGTTAGTCAAAAATTATATATCTTTTGCTGGTTTGTTAGGATCGCTAACCTTTGCTGCTGGTAAACGGCTTGTGTTTCTGGCTATTGTGGTAAGCTAATATAATGCTATATTGTGTTTTTGCTGTAAAACACTTAAAAAATCTGAAATATTGGCTGGATTCACAAGATGTTGGTCTTTCATTTGCTGTACGCTGTGTATTTTTCAGAAATGTTTTATGATTAGTATTTAGGTATTTGACGTTGGTCTCTGTAATTATTCTGGCTGCTTCGGCACTATTTCAGATTGCAGCTGCAATGTAGAACTGTGATTTATACCTGAAATATGCACATTTTTCTAACAAAACATATGCTATACAATAAATATGTTATCAGACTGTCATCTGATGAAGTTGTTTCTTGGTTAGTGGCTATTTATATCTTTATTTGGTCGAAATTGTGATAGCTACCTATGCAGGAAAAAAATGGTGGGAAAAAAAAGTTGTGTCTTTTGCTATCGTGGTTAGCTAATAGATTTACATATTGTGTCTTCCCTGTAAAACATTTTAAAAATCAGAAATGATGGCTGGATTCACAAGATGTGTATCTTTCATCTGGTTTCTTGGACTTGTGATTTAATGATATTTAGATGCTAGTATTTACTTGTGACGCTATGCTAGGCTATGCTAGTCAGCTTTTTTACTGATGGGGGTGCTCCCAGATCCGGGATTGTGTGCAACTAGAAGTTAAGTACTGCAGTGCATCTCCTCCTCATGGATTGCACCAGTTTTGCCAGTTCATTCTGTGAGATGTTACCCCACTCTTCCACCAAGGCACCTGCAAGTTCTTTGACATATCTGGGGGGAATGGCTCTAGCCCTCACCCTCTGATCCAACAGGTCCCAGACGTGCTCAATGGGATTGAGATCCGGGCTCTTCGCTGGCCATGGCAGAACACTGACATTCCTGTCCTGCAGGAAATCACGCACAGAACAAACAGTATGGCTGGTGGCATTGTCATGCTGGAGGGTCATGTCAGCATGAGCCTGCAGAAAGGGTACCACATGAGGGAGGAGGATGTCTTCCCTGTAACGCACAGCGTTGAGATTGCCTGCAATGACAACAAGCTCAGTCCGATGATGCTGTGACACACCGCCCCAGATCATGACGGACCCTCCACCACCAAATCGATCCCGCTCCAGAGTACAGGCCTCGGTGTAACGCTTATTCCTTCAACGATAAACGTGAATCCGACCATCACCCCTGGTGAGACAAAACTGTCACTCGTCAGTGAAGAGCACTTTTTGCCAGTCCTGTTTGGTCAAATGACTGTGGGTTTGTGCCCGTTGTTGCCGGTGATGTTTTGGAAAGGACATGCCTTACAACAGGCCTACAAGCCCTCAATCCAGCCTCTCTCAGCCTATTGCGGGCAGTCTGAGCACTGATGGAGGGATTGTGCATTCCTGGTGTAACTCGGGCAGTTGTTGTTGCCATCCTGTACCTGTCCCGCAGGTGTGATGTTCGGATGTACCGATTCTGTGCAGGTGTTGTTACACGTGGTCTGCCACTGTGAGGACAATCAGCTGTCCGTCCTGTCTCCCTGTAGTGCTGTCTTAGGCGTCTCACAGTACGGACATTGCAATTTATTGCTCTGGCCACATCTGCAGTCCTCATGCCTCCTTGCAGCATGCCTAAGGCACATTCACGCAGATGAGCAGGGACCCTGGACATCTTTCTTTTGGTGTTTTTCAGAGTCAGTAGAAAGGCCCCTTTAGTGTCCTAAGTTTTCATAACTGTTACCTTATTTGCCTTAGCTATTAGTGTCTTAACTACCGTTACACAGGTACATGTTCATTAATTGTTCATGGTTCATTGAACAAGCATGGGAAACAGTGTTTAAACCCTTTACAATGACGATCTGTGAATTTCTTTCAATTTTTACAAATTATCCTTGAACGACATGGTCCTGAGAAAGGGACATATCTTTTTTTGCTGAGTTAGGTAAGTAGGTAAGAGATTATTAAATATTTTTAAGTGAATGATAAGACTGAACTAACAATAATCAATATTGTGTTGCACCTTTTACCAATATCCTAACAAATGAACAACTCTTACAAGTAAAGTACAAAGACAACTTTTGATTGTCTTTAAGACATCTACTATATCAACTTCCAGCCAAACCCCCCAGCCTACCCGAGCCGCCTCGGGTTGGCTTTCACCTGTCTAGTCAATAAGTCAACTCACTCCCCAACACAACTTCCTTCCCATCTATTTTTTATGTCTCAAGGGAAAACTAAAGTTGAATGAAAACACACCTACACATTAACACACAGAAACAGTACATCCTCCATATAATTAATATCATAGGCCTAATAGTCCTGTAGAGCTATTTTTACTTGCACACAATATAGCTGGGTCACCCCGTCCCTAGGTGTCCACGGCCCTGTGCTTCCCCAACCTAAGACACCCGACTCAGCTTTAGGATCTTAGTGAAACATTCATTATTGGTTTCAGATGTGTTAGGCCAAGGCCAGAGTGACAACAGCACAGCAGACCCCCAGGCCTGGGACTGAGCAGCACAGCAGCTAGGGATTACCTAAATAGGTATCTCCCTGACATGGGCATGTTTTCAATACAGACTCCTTTTGTCGTACAGCATTCCATATAAAGCATCCAGCCAGACCTTAAAAAAGTTGCACAGTATACCCTTAATCTTAAAACAAATCTAGTGATACTGTACATAACTTGACATATCTTCCATACATTGTGGGAGGATTACCAAACTTCCAATTAATGCCAATGCATTTATTACCCACTATAAATGCTAGGTTACACAGTTTCTTCTGATAACAGTCTCCAGTATTCAACATTTGCAAGCAAACAAAAACTGTGAGAAGGGAGAATCTGTAGACATGCTGAGATAAAAGAACGTAGTCTTTACCAGAATTCAGCCAAGACCACAACATATGCAAATATGTCTCCTTTTCTGTGCATGATATTCAGTTTTACTGGTATATAGTACATTCTAATACATCCAGTCTTAAACTGGAGTAATTTATATCTGAGATTATATAAACATGACTGGGAATTCTAACATATTTGTGTCCATTCATCATCATCAAGTGCGGTCTTCCTCACATTTTTGTTTTACATGTTTTGTGTCATCGGGAAAAGCCTCTTTTAACCCTTGATGCAGTTTGGAAATCATTTTTGGAGGTTTGTCAGACTGCCTTAAAATGGCATCTGGCTTGTTCAGTGTTTGCTGGACAGAGAGAATAAAGTGTTGTATCTGGAAAATTCACCTCACCTCTGTCACAGACTGGTCTTCCCTGGCTGCCTGACCCTGCTGGGACCCCTGTCACCATCTGATCCTCCTAAAATGAGGCATGGCAAATAATTTTCTTGGTGTACATTTTTACATTAAATTATCCAAGAATAAAATCAATGGATCAATAATTGAAACGACCATAATTCCTAGATCCCAGACAATAGCTTTAAGATTAAGCTGCTGTCCTGTAGCTACTGTAGGTCTACTTATCAACTCAAGGTGGAACTTTGTATCATTCACTGAATATACTGCAAAAATCACACAAGCTTCATAGACTGGGATTCCCTGGCTGTCTGACCCTAATGGGACCCCTGTCACCATCTGATCCTGCTAAAACAGGATGCGCATAGTGTAGTGTACTGACTGCACTAGAGGGCTGCATTCCCACGGGATGCTTGCGGTTGGACAGACGACTGGGATGGAAATATTCTTGTTGTCCCAGATGATTTGGAAACGGTCCTCTTTCTGTTTTGTACGCGTTAGCCTAACTATTGTATAAAAATCACATACTTTTCACATTATTTACACATTCAGAATTCTTTGCTTCAACTTCAGTAGCATACCTCTTCTACTTGGGCGAGAGAGTTCAAGTGCTCCTAGTACAGTGGTTCTTCCTTTAAAAGTTTTGAGCTTATGCCGCGACCATTTGTGGTAGATGGTGGCAGATTGTGGTAAATTCTGTCATTCTGTCATTGCACCACACTATCACAAGGGGGAGTTAGAACGCTGACCTATCGGTAGTCTAATCTGTGCTACAAATGGACTATTTTCGTAAAGTAATGGAGGTGTGAATGTTTCAGTCCGAGAGGCTCTCTTCTCTAGAAGAGAGCACTAGAGTCCTAGTGCTTACTTTGATAGAGTCCTGCATCAGAGAGTCCACTAGAGTCCTGCATCAGGCAACAGCAACAACATGGCTGGCGGGTGGTCCCGGAGTTGAGAGAACTTGGGTAAATACAATGGTACAATTACACTTGACATGTCAACTGACGATTTAAAAAAAATAGGCACAGTTGGGTTTTTTGTTTTCTCTCCCTCCAAAAACAGAAATATTTAAATCTAAGTAACAAAGTGGCTTTATTTACCACAGAGTGAAAGCGTGATAGCCCCTCTACATGAAGTGAGTTTGTGAAACACGGAGTACTTCTTTGCGGATGTGAAGAAACTGAATGAAAGAGAGTCCAGCAAGGATATAAATCCCCTTCATTGACTTACTGCTGTGGAAGCACTGCAGGACAGGGTTGGGGTCAATTCCATTTCAATTCTGAAGGTAAACCTGTCACAATACAGAGGCGGATGCAAGATGCAAGCAACGATGGTTTAATGAAACAGTTTACAGCATCAACAGGACAGACAGAATATACTCAGACGGAATCCAACCCAGGGCCTAGGGCGCATCCTCTGATGATAGCGTGCTGAGAAATCCAAGGGAGTGTGTCCGACTGGGTAGGAAGGAGCACAGCAGATAATCCACACAAGGGCGGCGAGAGAATGAGCACTGACACACGACACAACCTCAGGGAAGAAACAACGATCTGACAACAAGAAACACAGGTTACAGAACATATAAAGGGAAGATAATTAATTCCAGCTGGCGCAGACAATCAGGCCAGATTGGGAACCACGCCCACACAAACACGGAGAGAGAGAGAGAGAGAGAGAGAGAGGAGAGAGAGAGAGAGAGAGAGAAAGAGAGAGAGAAAAGAGAGAGTGAGGCAGTGGATTCATGAACCGTGACAATACCCCCCCCCTAGGAACGCCTCTTGGCGTTCCCAGGCAAATTTACCTGTCGATTGAAATCATCGATAAGGGAGTGATCCAGAATGTCCCTAGCGGGTACCCAACTTCTCTCCTCCGGACCGTAACCCTCCCAGTCTACCAGGTACTGGAATCCGCGTCCCCTCCTTCTCGAGTTCAAAATCCGATTGACAGAAAAGGTGGTCTCCCCATCAACAATCGTGGCGGCGGGGACCGGGACCGGCGGGTTAATGCGTGCCTGAAACACCGGTTTTATCTTGGACACATGGAAGGTAGGATGAATTCTCCTATACGCCGGAGGAAGCTTGAGCCGGACCGCCACCGGACTAATGATCCTGGTGACCTTGAACGGCCCGATAAATTTGGGCAAGCTTGTTAGAAACGGATCGGAGTGGAATGTTCTCGTGGAAAGCCACACTCTTTGTCCAACGACGTATACCGGAGGCTTCGACCGGTGGCGTACGGCCTTAGCCTGTGCGGCGCCCCGCCCACCCGGAGGAGAGTCTCACGGGCTCTGCTCCATGCGTGAGGCACTCTGGATGGAGCTGAGCGGAGGGACAGTGACCTCGGACTCTGTACTGGGAAAGATAGGTGGCTGGTAACCTAAACTACACTCAAACGGAGAGAGACCGTGGCTGCCACTGGCAACGAATTGTGAGCGTACTCAACCATAGAGAGTTGTTGACTCAGGAAGAGGGGTTCTTAGAAACCAAACATCGCAACACTCTCTCCAAATCTTGGTTGGCCCTCTCCGTTTGACCGTTGCTCTGGGGATGAAATCCCATGAAGAAAGACTGACACTCGCTCCCAGTAACCTACAAAACTCCTGCCAAAACTTGGACACAAATTGGGGCCCCCGGTCAGAAACTACGTCCATCGGCAGGCCATGTAAGCGAAAGACATGATCCACGACCGTTACCGCTGTTTCCTTGGCAGATGGTAATTTAGGCAAGGGAATAAAATGAGCCGCCTTCGAGAACCGGTCCACCACGGTCAAAACAACCGTCCTGCCCTGGGAGGGCGGGAGACCYGTAACAAAATCTAGCGCGATGTGGGACCAGGGTCTCGAAGGAACCGACAGCGGTTGGAGTAACCCATCTGGGGGTCGATTAGAACTCTTCCCAGTAGCACAAACCGAGCAAGCCAAGACAAAACTGTGAATGTCACGAGCCATCAGCGGCCACCAAAAGCYTTGCTTCACTAAAAAGCTAGTACGGCTGACTCCTGGATGACACGCTACGTTGGAGCAATGCCCCCACCGAATAACATCGGACCGACACCCCTCCGGCACAAACAACCGATTAGGCGGACAACCGGGCGGAGGCGTTACCCCTTCTAAGGCCGTTCTGACCCTCGATTCCACCTCCCATATAAGTGTGGAGACCACTAGGGTCCTGGGTAGGATGCACTCGGGAGTGGATGGGCGTTCGGAATGGTCAAAAATACGAGAAAGGGAATCGGGTTTGACGTTCTTGGAACCCGGGCGATACGAGAGAGAGAAGTCAAAACGTCCGAAAAAGAGTGCCCACCGCGCCTGCCTGGAGTTGAGTCTCTTGGCTGTTCTGATATATTCCAAATTCTTGTGATCGGTCCAAACTATAAAAGGTACCCCCGAACCCTCTAACCAATGGCGCCACTCCTCCAGTGCTAACTTTACTGCCAACAACTCTCTGTTGCCAATGTCGTAGTTGCGTTCCGCAGGTGATAACCGATGGGAAAGGAACGCGCAAGGGTGCATCTTGTTGTCAGAAGCGGCACGTTGGGAAAGTACCGCACCTACCCCCACCTCTGAAGCGTCCACCTCCACCACGAACTGACGCGAGGGATCGGGAGCTATGAGGATGGGGGCCGAAACAAAGCGGCTCTTGAGTTTGACGAATGCAGCCTCGGCTGTATCGGTCCACCTGAACGTCACTCTGGGGGAGGTTAAGGCGGTAAGGGAAGCGACTATCTGGCTAAAGTTGCGAACAAAACGGCGGTAGAAATTGGCGAATCCCAGAAACCTCTGTAGGGCCTTACGGGAATCTGGGCTTGGCCACTCCACCACAGCCTTAATCTTGTCAGGATCCATGCGAATACCTTCAGTCGAGACGATGTAACCTAGGAATGGAACGGATTGTGCATGAAAAATGCATTTCTCCGCCTTGACAAAAAGTCCATTCTCCAACAACCTCTGGAGCACTCGTCTGACGTGCTGACCATGTTCCTGGAGAGAAGAAGAAAAAATCAGTATGTCATCCAGGTAAACATATATGAACTGATCAATCATATCTCTCAGCACGTCATTGACGAGTGCCTGGAAAACCGCTGGGGAGTTGGATAGCCCGAAAGGCATGACCAAATACTCTAAATGCCCTCTGGGGGTGTTAAACGCTGTTTTCCATTCGTCCCCCCTCCTTATGCGAACCAAATGATAAGCATTACGTAAATCCAACTTAGTGAACACAGATGCTCCCTGTAACCTTTCAAAGGCTGAGGACATCAACGGTAAGGGATAGGTATTCTTCACTGTGATGTTATTCAACCCACGGTAATCAATGCAAGGACGCAGAGATCCGTCCTTCTTCCCCACAAAGAAGAACCCCGCCCCCGCTGGAGAAGAGGAAGGACGAATGAATCCAGATGCCAGAGAATCAGAGATGTATCTCTCCATAGCCTCCCTCTCAGGAACAGAGAGAGAATATAACTTACCCTTAGGCGGAGACTCACCTGGCAATAATTCTATTGCACAGTCATAGGGACGATGCGGAGGAAGAGAAGCAGCACGGGACTTACTGAACACCTCCTTCAGGTCGAGGTATTCAACGGGCACGTTAGACAAATCCACTGCTCCTCTAGAAACACAGAATCAGACACAGATGAACAAGCCGACACTAAACAGGACTCAAGACACTTGTTACTCCACATGGATATAGAGTTCTGACCCCAGTCAACTCTGGGGTTGTGTTGGGTGAGCCAAGGGTGGCCGAGAACTAATGGTGCCAGAGGTGAGTCCATGAGTAGAAATGATAATGTCTCAGTGTGATTGCCGGAAGTGATGGTGTGATAGGTTCAGTGGTGTGAGAAATGTTGGGGAGTTCTTGACATTAGGAGCGTGACGGATATCTTGTGGTGAGTGAGGTGATAGGAACTGGAGCTTGTGAGCGAGCTTGAAGTCCATGAAATTACCCTCTGCTCCTGAGTCCAGTAAGGCTTGGGTGTCGTGCGTGTGGGTGGCCCATCTTAGTCTTACCGGGAGGAGGGTGGATGATGAGGTCTTCTCTATGGTGACACCACCCGATAGTAGCCTCATACTTACTACCGGGCTTGATCTTTTACCGGGCAGGAATGGATAAAGTGGTCCGCTCTACCACAGTAGAGACAGAGTCCTTGGGATCTCCGCCTCTCCCTCTCCTCCCGAGAGAGGCGAGCTCTTCCCCGCTGCATGAGTTCGTGAGCGAAGTCTGAACTGGCCGTGTTCCCGCCGCTGGCATGCCAGTCTCCGTGTTGTTATACGGTCTGTTAGGGCATGCTCGGCGGCCAATACGACTCAGACGAGCGTCGACCCTCAAGGCTAATTCCACTAGTCCATTTAAATCCTGGGAAGATCCAGAACATAAATCTCCTTCTGAACCGGTCCTCCAGCCCATGCAGGAACATGTCCCACTGCGCCTCCTCGTTCCACTGACACCCTGCAGCCAGAGTGCGGAATTGAATGGAATATTCCGATACTGAACGGTCTCCTTGGCGAAGGTCAGCGAGTAGTCTGGCCGCCTCCCTACCCGCCACGGCCCGATCGAAGACTCTTCTCATCTCCTCGGAGAGTGTCTGAAAGAGGTGCAGCATGGGTCCTGGTTCGCCCACACCGCCGTTCCCCAAAGAGCCGCTTTGCCGGATAGCAGTGTGAGTACGAATGCTACCTTAGACTTTCTGGTTGAAGGTCCGTGGCTGCAACGAGAAATGCATGGAACATCTCGTAAGAAAAGCTCTACAATAGTCCGGATCACCTGAATAACCCTCTGGTGTCGGTAGCCGTGGCTCTAGCTGAGAATCCAGCTCTGGCGGGGCGTGTGGAACTGCCGGTGTAGGTGGCGCAGCGAGACCCCTCAGATGTTGTAATTGTTGGGTCAGCTGGGATACCTGCGTCGCCATGGCTTGTACTGCCCGACCTGTGCTGGAGATGTTCTCCTCTTGTTGATCCATTCTCGTGATACTGCGGGAAATGAATTCGGTCAGACTCGTTGAACTCGCTGCATCCATGGTCTGGTCAGATCGTTCTGTCACAATACAGAGGCGGATGCAAGATGCAAGCAACGATGGTTTAATGAAACAGTTTACAGCATCAACAGGACAGACAGAATATACTCAGACGGAATCCAACCCAGGGCCTGGGCGCATCCTCTTGATGATAGCGTGCTGAGAAATCCAAGGGAAGGTCAGTGCTCATTCTCCTCGCCGCCCTTGTGTGGAATTATCTGCTGTGCTCCTTCTACCCAGCCGGACACACTCCCTTGGATTTCTCAGCACGCTATCATCAGAGGATGCGCCCAGGCCCTGGGTTGGATCCGTCTGAGTATATTCTGTCTGTCCTGTTGTGCTGTAAACTGTTTCATTAAACATCGTGCTTGCATCTTGCATCCGCCTCTGTATTGTGACAGAAGATCGACCCAGACCATGGGATGAGCGGTTCAAACGAGTCTGACCGAATTCATTCCCGCAGTTATCACGAGAATGGATAACAGAGGAGAAACATCCTCCAGCACAGGTCGGGCAGTACAAGCCATGGCGACGCAGGTTATGCCCAAGCTGACCAACAAAATTAGCAACATCTGAGGGGTTCTCGCTGAGCGCCACCTACACGGCAGTTCCACACGCCCCGCCAAGAGCTGGATTCTCAAAGCTAGAGCCACGGGCTACCGACACCAGGGGTATTCAGGTGATCCGGACTATTGTAGAGCCTTTTTCCCTTACGAATGTTCCATGCATTTCTCGTTGCAGCCACGGACCCTTCCAACCAGGAACAGTCTAAGGTATGCATTGTACTCACACTGCTATCCGGCAAAAAGCGGCTCTTTGGGGAACGGCGGTGTGGGCGAACAAGGACCCATGCTGCCACCTCTTTCCAGACACTCTCCGAGGAGATGAGAAGAGTCTTCGATCGGGCCGTGGCGGGTAGGGAGGCGGCCAGACTACTCGCTGACCTTCGCCAAGGAGACCGTTCAGTATCGGAATATTCCATTCAATTCCGCACTCTGGCTGCAGGGTGTCAGTGGAACGAGGAGGCGCAGTGGGACATGTTCCTGCATGGGCTGGAGGACCGGGTTCAGAAGGAGATTTATGTTCTGGATCTTCCCAGGAGTTTAAATGGACTAGTGGAATTAGCCTTGAGGGTCGACGCTCGTCTGAGTCGTATTGGCCGCCGAGCATGCCCTAACAKACCGTATAACAACACGGAGGACTGGCATGCCAGCGGCGGGAACACGGCCAGTTCAGACTTCGCTCACGAACTCATGCAGCGGGGAAGAGCTCGCCTCTCTCGGGAGGAGAGGGAGAGGCGGAGATCCCAAGGACTCTGTCTCTACTGTGGTAGAGCGGACCACTTTATCCATTCCTGCCCGGTAAAAGATCAAGCCCGGTAGTAAGTATGAGGCTACTATCGGGTGGTGTCACCATAGAGAAGACCTCATCATCCACCCTCCTCCCGGTAAGACTAAGATGGGCCACCCACACGCACGACACCCAAGCCTTACTGGACTCAGGAGCAGAGGGTAATTTCATGGACTTCAAGCTCGCTCACAAGCTCCAGATTCCTATCACCTCACTCACGCACAAGATATCCGTCAACGCTCTCAATGGTCAAGAACTCCCCAACATTTCTCACACCACTGAACCTATCACACTCATCACTTCCGGCAATCACACTGAGACATTATCMTTTCTACTCATGGACTCACCTCTGGCACCATTAGTTCTCGGCCACCCTTGGCTCACCCAACACAACCCCAGAGTTGACTGGGGTCAGAACTCTATATCCATGTGGAGTAACAAGTGTCTTGAGTCCTGTTTAGTGTCGGCTTGTTCATCTGTSTCTGATTCTGTGTTTCTAGAGGAGGCAGTGGATTTGTCTAACGTGCCCGTTGAATACCTCGACCTGAAGGAGGTGTTCAGTAAGTCCCGTGCTGCTTCTCTTCCTCCRCATCGTCCCTATGACTGTGCAATAGAATTATTGCCAGGTGAGTCTCCGCCTAAGGGTAAGTTATATTCTCTCTCTGTTCCTGAGAGGGAGGCTATGGAGAGATACATCTCTGATTCTCTGGCATCTGGATTCATTCGTCCTTCCTCTTCTCCAGCGGGGGCGGGGTTCTTCTTTGTGGGGAAGAAGGACGGATCTCTGCGTCCTTGCATTGATTACCGTGGGTTGAATAACATCACAGTGAAGAATACCTATCCCTTACCGTTGATGTCCTCAGCCTTTGAAAGGTTACAGGGAGCATCTGTGTTCACTAAGTTGGATTTACGTAATGCTTATCATTTGGTTCGCATAAGGAGGGGGGACGAATGGAAAACAGCGTTTAACACCCCCAGAGGGCATTTCGAGTATTTGGTCATGCCTTTTGGGCTATCCAACTCCCCAGCGGTTTTCCAGGCACTCGTCAATGACGTGCTGAGAGATATGATTGATCAGTTCATATATGTTTACCTGGATGACATACTGATTTTTTCTTCTTCTCTCCAGGAACATGGTCAGCACGTCAGACGAGTGCTCCAGAGGTTGTTGGAGAATGGACTTTTTGTCAAGGCGGAGAAATGCATTTTTCATGCACAATCCGTTCCATTCCTAGGTTACATCGTCTCGACTGAAGGTATTCGCATGGATCCTGACAAGATTAAGGCTTGTGGTGGATGTGGCCAAGCCCAGATTCCCGTAAGGCCTACAGAGGTTTCTGGATTCGCCAATTTCTACCGCGTTTTGTTCGCAACTTTAGCCAGATAGTCGCTTCCCTTACCGCCTTAACCTCCCCCAGAGTGACGTTCAGTGGACCGATACAGCCGAGGCTGCATTCGTCAAACTCAAGAGCCGCTTTGTTTCGGCCCCATCCTCATAGCTCCCGATCCCTCGCGTCAGTTCGTGGTGAGGTGGACGCTTCAGAGGTGGGGGTAGGTGCGGTACTTTCCCAACGTGCCGCTTCTGACAACAAGATGCACCCTTGCGCGTTCCTTTCCCATCGGTTATCACCTGCGGAACGCAACTACGACATTGGCAACAGAGAGTTGTTGCAGTAAGTTAGCACTGGAGGAGTGGCGCCATTGGTTAGAGGGTTCGGGGGTACCTTTTATAGTTTGGACCGATCACAAGAATTTGGAATATATCAGAACAGCCAAGAGACTCAACTCCAGGCAGGCGCGGTGGGCACTCTTTTTCGGACGTTTTGACTTCTCTCTCTCGTATCGCCCGGGTTCAAGAACGTCAAACCCGATTCCCTTTCTCGTATTTTTGACCATTCCGAACGCCCATCCACTCCCGAGTGCATCCTACCCAGGACCCTAGTTGTCTCCACACTTATATGGGAGGTGAATCGAGGGTCAGAACGCCTTAGAAGGGGTAACGCCTCCGCCCGGTTGTCCGCCTAATCGGTTGTTTGTGCCGGAGGGGTGTCGGTCCGATGTTATTCGGTGGGGGCATTGCTCCAACGTAGCGTGTCATCCAGGAGTCAGCCCCGTACTAGCTTTTTAGTGAAGCAACGCTTTTGGTGGCCGCTGATGGGCTCAGCTGATCATCCAGTTGTCTTGGCTTTGCTTCGGTTTGTCCGGCTGGGAGACGTTCTACGACCCAGATGGTTTACTCCACCGCTAGTCGGGTCCCTTCGAGACCCTGGTCCCACATCCGGGGCTTGCTTTTAAAATTTTTCGTTTGGTAACCGTCCCCGCCGCCTCCTAGCAGGACGGTGTGTTTGCCGTGGTGTGGACGGTTTCCGAAGGGCGGCTTCATTTGATCCCTTGCTAATTACATCTGGCCAAAGCATAGAGCCCAGCCCGGTAAACCGTCCTGCGTCAACATACTACCACAACCCTCGACGATCCGTCAAATGTTTTGTTTGAGCCTGACGCACAACCCCTACCCTGACCCGTCCCGCCACAGTCCGCGACACTGCGCGATGTCGGTGAGTTCCTGGGCCCGTCGCCTACAACCTCATCATACTTTCTGAACCCCACGCCACCGTCCATGCGCTCCGTGCTCACACACATCCTAGTCACGTGCGGAACACGCCATATTCATATAACTCACTCTTCCACTTTGATTCTGCTCTCACCGCTTACTTCTGTATGTACTTCCCTCTCACTTTCCGTATTCCCCAAATCCCCCACGATAGGATAGTGGTGTCCCAGATGATAAATAAATTAGAGGCCAAAACAACCATAATATACGTGATCGCCGACAACCCGTGAGCCCTCCCCCCCAGATTGTCCCCCGTACCCCCGCATCAACCGGGCTTACCATACCAGCTACCTGCTTAGAGAGTAGATAGGACTCTTCGCACTAGACGGGGTCTCCTTGCATAGCCTAACTCTGTTTGCTTCATCTAGTTCGATGTTGATATCACCTCTATATGAACTTTGATTCCTGGCAGTGCAGGCGACGAAATCGTAGAACAGAACGGACTGCTCAAAGCACATAACCATGGTTGCATATTACCCCGTGTGTTTCCCCACAATAACAGTCTTCCCCGACACGCCCCAATTCACAATAGTGGGTCCTCGAGAATTTTTGATCAACTAAATCTGAATAAAGTGACATATCTACTGTTTTGGTTGGTCACTGCTGATAAATTCGGGATGACGAATCCGCGATATCTTATACTACCCTAGCGAACTGGCAACGCTACTGCCTAACTAATCTCCCCTGGTCGATATGATGTTACCAATACCGCCACCAAAAAAGCAACCTAAAATTAAAGGTGACTGGTAGCGGTCTAATATGATAGTCGGTCCTTATGGCAACACAACAAGAGGGCGTTTATATATACGGATATCATCGCCATCCGACGAGTTCCTGACTGTCCGTTAACTCAGAGTTTGCATACAGGTCTTTCGGCTACATGGCCTGCCGGATGGACGTAGTTTCTGACCCGGGGCACCCCAATTTGTGTCCGAAGTTTTTGCAGGAGTTTGTAGGTTACGTGGGAGCGAGTGTCAGTCTTTCTTCAGCGGTTTTCATCTCCCAGAAGCAACGGTCAAACGAGAGGGACCAACAAGATTTGGAGAGAGTGTTGCGATGTTTGGTTCTAAGAACCCTCGTCCTGGAGTCAAAACTCTCTATGGTTGAGTACGCTCAATTCGTTTGCCAGTGGCAGCACGGGTCTCTCTCCGTTTGAGTGTAGTTTAGTTACCAGCCACCTATCTTTTCCCAGTACAGGATGTCCGAGGTTCACTTTTCCCTCCGCTCACGCTTTCATCCAGAAGTGTGCCACTACGCATGGAGCAGAGCCCGTGAGACTCTCCTCCGGGTGGGGCGCGCACCAAGGCTAAGGCCGATCGCCATCGGTCGAAAGCCTCCGGTATACGTCGTTGGACAAAGAGGTGTGGCTTTCTACGAGGAACATTCCACTCCGATCCGTTTCTAACAAGCTTGCCCCCAAATTTATCGGGCCGTTCAAAGGTCACCAAGGTATCTATTTAGTCAGTGGAGTCCATGTGGAGTCCAAGTAAAAACCGGTGTTTCAGGCACGCATTAACCCGCCGGTCCCGGTTCCCCCGCCGCCACGACTTGTTATGGAGACCATTTTCTGTCAATCGGATTTTGAACTCGAGAAGGAGGGACGCGGATTCCAGTACCTGGTAGACTGGAGGGTTACGGTCCGGAGGAGAGAAGTTGGGTACCCGCTAGGGACATTCTGGATCACTCCCTTATCGAGATTTCAATCGACAGGTAAATTTGCCTGGGAACGCCAAAGAGCGTTCCTAGGGGGGGTATTGTCACGGTTCATGAATCCACTGACTCACTCTCTCTTTTCTCTCTCTCTTTCGCTCTCTCTCTCTCTCTCTCTCTCCCGTGTTTGTTGTGGCGTGGTTCCCAATCTTGGCCTGATTGTCTGCGCCAGCTGGAATTAATTATCTTCCCCTTTATATGTTCTGTAACCTGTGTTTCTTGTTGTCAGATCGGTTGTTTCTTCCCTGAGGTTGTGTCGTGTGTCAGTGCTCATTCTCTCGCCGCCCTTGTGTGGATTATCTGCTGTGCTCCTTCCTACCCAGCCGGACACACTCCCTTGGATTTCTCAGCACGCTATCATCAGAGGATGCGCCCTAGGCCCTGGGTTGGATTCCGTCTGAGTATATTCTGTCTGTCCTGTTGCTGCTGTAAACTGTTTCATTAAACCATCGTTGCTTGCATCTTGCATCCGCCTCTGTATTGTGACAACGCAACCATGTCTGTGTCAATAACAGATTTCACCTGTATTTCTACAATTTGGGCTTCAAAGTAAATCCCAGCTTTGTTAAAAATACACTCAAGAAAAAAACGATTATATTTATCATGGTGATTTCAGGAGTAATATTAAAACGGAATAATATGCCCCACAAACATTAGACAACTATRTAGAAAACTCTCAAATTGCTGAAATAAGTAAATTAAATCAATGATTAACTGATAACTAAAATAACAGCGCAGATGTCGCTCTTTTGCTAAGTGCAGAGATGTATTATTGGCAATGCGGGGACTTCTAAGAATGCTACAGACTTTGTGGCACAGCAGAAAGATCAGTGTATCCCAAATCCAGAGATTGTGAGTTCAAATCCCAGGTGGGGTCATATTGAAAAGTCAGCACTAAGTGATCATGTCAAATGTAATCATGTTGATTAAAGATGTTTACACTATTTCAGTTGAACAGCGTACCACTTACCCTGAAACCTCCTTACAAAAAAGCATGAAATGCGTAATTTCACGATTTTCACATGTGAAATCTCATTTCCCCAGTTGAAATAGCTGTTTTCACCTGTTGAGCTGAAATTATGTGAAACCATATGCTCACATGTATTACATTTAGAGTTCACATGTTAACATGTGTAACAATAGTATGAAAAACTTTCACGTGAGAAAATCGATTTGCACATTCACATGTGGAATTGTTTTTTCAAATGTGAAAAACGTTGAAATTTTGCAACCCCCATGATGTCACATTTATTTCAGGAGATCATGTTTTTGCATGTTGCTTTTATCACATTAACTTCACATAAGATCATGTGATCACATGTGAAATTCATGTTTATTTTTTCTGTAAGGGCAGGCCAGGAGAAATAAAGACAGAAGTGATCGGAGGATTGGAACCCCCGAAGAGGACTTACAGTACATGCCCTCACAATTCAGTACATAGTTAAAAGTAGATACATTCATACACATACATCCTTCCTCTGCCCCACATGTCACACAGACATAAACACATTATAGCATGCGTCCAAAATGTGATTTATGTGACGCTAGTGATCTACCGTGGGATTTGGAGAATAAATCTTTAATGCGCCTGACAGTCCTGCTTACGGGCTACACAGGAAACGAGTCCTGATGTGAAATGAAGGGTTTTGGTTCCGATATGATCCGTCTAAGAAATAAGTCCTTCACCATCTCTGTGATGTATTGGTGCCACTCCCAGTTGTGCATACATCCTATTCTACGCTCTTGTTTTTCAGCACACAGAAGATAAAGGTGTCCTGCAAATGGTTTCCTGGTTAAATATTTGTGTCCGTCTGATGCACTTTGTGTGAGAGAATTTGACAGATGCTCTATGGCTGTGTCTCAAATGGAACCCTACTCCCTATATAGTGCTCCGCTTTCCACATGAAAAAGTAGTACAGTTTACTTTAGAATACTACGGCACTTACTATATAATTCTGTAGTAAACTGTAGTATACTGTAGAATACTATGCAGCACACTGTAGTATCCCTCAATCATGTGTAGTACTTAATATAGAATGTTATACTGTAGAATACTATAGTAAATACTACAGTATTACCACCACAAAAAAACTCTCTAGTAAATACTACAGCCATGGAGCCTGTTAGCTCGGTCCATGTAGGGCAACCGTTTCAGGCAACCATTTCAGGCAAGGACATACAACCCCCTACTAAATTATACTTAAATATACTACAAATTCTAATAATATGCTTCCCTTTCCTTTTACTTCAAACATGAGATGTACTAATATCATTACACTTCAATACAGTTATTAAAAGTGTACTTTAAATGAATAGTTTTTCAGTCTATTAGTATAGTAGATGTTCACTATCATTAAACTTAAACACATTCATTAAAACTTACTTCAATTTCAAATGCTTTAATTGTAATTTAGTATACAGTCTTATACTCATCTGGCTCCCCCCCGGATTTTGTTTTAAAAGCTCTACAAAAAAAGCTTTCTTAGTGTCCAACAAGCTTTCTCTGCCCTTAACCTTGTTCTGAACACCTCCAAAATAAAGGTAATGCAGTTTGGTAAGAAGAATGGCCCTCTCCCCACATGTGTGATTACTACCTCTGAGGGTTTAGAGCTTGAGGTAGTCACCTCATACAAGTACTTGGGAATATGGCTAGACGGTACACTGTCCTTCTCTCAGCACATATCAAAGCTGCAGGCTAAAGTTAAATCTAGACTTGGTTTCCTCTATTGTAATTGCTCCTCTTTCAAAAAAGAGCTGCTAAACTAACCCTGACTCAGATGACCATCCTAACCATGCTAGATTACAGAGACGTCATTTATAGATCGGCAGGTAAGGGTGCTCTCGGCTGGCTAGATGTTCTTTACCATTTGGCCATCAGATTTGCCACCAATGCTCCTTATAGGACACATCACTGCACTCTATACTCCTCTGTAAACTGGTCATCTCTGTATTCCCGTCGCAAGACCCACTGATTGATGGTTATTTATAAAATCTTCTTAGGCCTCACTCCCCCCCCCATCTGAGATATCTACTGCAGCTCTCATCCTCCACATACAACACCCGTTCTGCCAGTCACATTCTGTTAAAGGTCCCCAAAGCACCTACATCCCTGGGTCGTTCCTCTTTTCAGTTCGCTGCAGCTAGTGCCTGGAACGAGCTGCAATAAACACTCAAACTGCACAGTTTTATCTCCAACTCTTCATTCAAAGACTCAATCATGGACGCTCTTACTGACAGTTGTGGCTGCTTCGCGTGATGTATTGTTGTCTCTACCTTCTTGCCGTTCTGGTGTTGCTTCCATGCTGTGTTGTCATGGGTTGATGTCATGCTATGTTGTTGTCGATGTGTGTTTTGTCCTATATTTGTATTTTTTATCCCATCCCCCCGTCCCCGCAGGAGGCCTTTTGCCTTTTGGCAGACCGTCATTGTAAATAAGAATTTGTTCTTAACTGACCTGCCTAGTTAAATAAAGGTTAAATAAAATATACAAATAATAAAAAATATTAATTCAAAATACACTTGGAGTTGTTTTTAAGTTGAAGCATTGATTTTTTTCATGAAACTGCTTGTGAGTGAATCAGTTCACTTTAAGTTCACTTTAAGCATCTGCGCTCTACGATACGCACTTCCGGTTTGGTTTGGAGCGAGTAGTTGCATTCCGCTTTGCTCCACAGGTAGTATTACAGGTAGTATTACATTTCATTTCATTACAGTACAACAGTTTGATTTGTTTGATCTTAGCTGGCTACATAGCCGTCTTTGTATCCAAGATAATTGTGTAGTCTAGAGTAATTGTCGAGGTTACCTAGCCAGTTAGAGGTTACCTAGCCAGCTACACTTTCAAACAAAGTCAACAACGCAGCCACTGCTAGCTAGCCTATTTCACCAGCCAGCAGTACTATATCATTTTCAGTCGAATTAAGATTTTTGCAACGTAAGCTTAACTTTCTGAACATTCGAGACGTGTAGTCCACTTGTCATTCCAATCTCCTTTGCATTAGCGTAGCCTCTTCTGTACCTGTCAACTATGTGTCTGTCTATCCCTGTTCTCTCCTCTCTGCACAGACCATACAAACGCTTCACACCGCGTGGCCGCTGCTACTCTAACCTGGTGGTCCCAGCGCGCACGACCCACGTGGAGTTCCAGGTCTCAGGCAGCCTCTGGAACTGCCGATCTGCGGCCAACAAGGCAGAGTTCATCTCAGCCTATGCTTCCCTCCAGTCCCTCGACTTCTTGGCACGACGGAAACATGGATTACCACTGATAACACTGCTACTCCTACTGCTCTCTCCTCGTCTGCCCACGTGTCTCGCACACCCCGAGAGCTTCTGGTCAGCGGGGTGGTGGCACTGGGATCCTCATCTCTCCCAAGTGGACATTCTCTCTTTCTCCCCTGACCCATCTGTCTATCGCCTCCTTTGAATTCCATGCTGTCACAGTTACCAGCCCTTTCAAGCTTAACATCCTTATCATTATCGCCCTCCAGGTTCCCTTGGAGAGTTCATCAATGAGCTTGACGCCCTGATAAGTTCCTTTCCGAGGATGGCCACCTCTCACAGTTCTGGGTGACTTTAACCTCCCCACGTCTACCTTTGACTCATTCCTCTCTGCCTCCTTCTTTCCACTCCTCTCCTCTTTGACCTCACCCTCTCACCTTCCCCCCCTACTCACAAGGCAGGCAATACGCTTGACCTCATCTTTACTAGATGCTGTCTTCCACTAATCTCATTGCAACTCCCCTCCAAGTCTCCGACCACTACCTTGTATCCTTTTCCCTCTCGCTCCATCCAACACTCCCACACTGCCCCTACTCGGATGGTATCGCGCCGTCCCAACCTTCGCTCTCCTCCCCCGCTACTCTCTCCTCTTCCATCCTATCATCTCTTCCCTCTGCTCAAACCTTCTCCAACCTATCTCCTGATTCTGCCTCCTCAACCTCCTCCCTCCCTTTCTGCATCCTTGACTCTCTATGTCCCCTATCCTCCAGGCCGGCTCGGGCCTCCCCTCCTGCTCCGTGGCTCGACGACTCATTGCGAGCTCACAGAACAGGGCTCCGGGCAGCCGAGCGGAAATGGAGAAAACTCGCCCCTGCGCGACCTGGCATCCTTTCACTCCCTCCTCTCTACATTCTCCTCTCTGTCTCTGCTGCTAAAGCCAATTTCTACCACTCTAAATTCCAAGCATCTGCCTCTAACCCTAGGAAGCTCTTTGCCACCTTCTCCTCCCTCCTGAATCCTCCTCCCCCTCCCCCTCCCCCTCCTCCCTCTCTGCTGATGACTTCGTCAACCATTTGAAAAGAAGGTCGACGACATCCGATCCTCGTTTGCTAAGTCAAACGACACCGCTGGTTCTGCTCACACTGCCCTACCCTGTGCTTTGACCTCTTTCTCCCCTCTCTCTCCAGATGAAATCTCGCGTCTTGTGACGGCCGGCCGCCCAACAACCTGCCCGCTTGACCCTATCCCCTCCTCTCTTCTCCAGACCATTTCCGGAGACCTTCTCCTTACCTCACCTCGCTCATCAACTCATCCTTGACCGCTGGCTACGTCCCTTCCGTCTTCAAGAGAGCGAGAGTTGCACCCCTTCTGAAAAAACCTACACTCGATCCCTCCGATGTCAACAACTACAGACCAGTATCCCTTCTTTCTTTTCTCTCCAAAACTCTGAACGTGCCGTCCTTGGCCAGCTCTCCTGCTATCTCTCTCAGAATGACCTTCTTGATCCAAATCAGTCAGGTTTCAAGACTAGTCATTCAACTGAGACTGCTCTTCTCTGTGTCACGGAGCGCTCCGCACTGCTAAAGCTAACTCTCTCTCCTCTGCTCTCATCCTTCTAGACCTATCGGCTGCCTTTGATACTGTGGAACCATCAAGACCTCCTCTCCACCCTCTCCGAGTTGGGCATCTCCGCGCGGCCCACGCTTGGATTGCGTCCTACCTGACAGGTCGCTCCTACCAGGTGGCGTGGCGAGAATCTGTTCTCGCACCACGTGCTCTCACCACTGGGGTCCCCAGGGCTCTGTTCTAGGCCCTCTCCTATTCTCGCTATACACCAAGTCACTTGGCTCTGTCATATCCTCACATGGTCTCTCCTATCATGCTATGCAGACGACACACAAATAATCTTCTCCTTCCCCCCTCTGATAACCAGGTGGTGAATCGCATCTCTGCATGTCTGGCAGACATATCAGTGTGGATGACGGATCACCACCTCAAGCTGAACCTCGGCAAGACGGAGCTGCTCTTCCTCCCGGGAAGGACTGCCCGTTCCATGATCTCGCCATCACGGTTGACAACTCCATTGTGTCCTCCTCCCAGAGTGCTAAGAACCTTGGCGTGATCCTGGACAACACCCTGTCGGTCTCAACTAACATCAAGGCGGGGACCCGTTCCTTAGGTTCATGCTCTACAACATTCGCAGAGTACGACCCTGCCTCACGCAGAAGCGGCGCAGGTCCTAATCCAGGCACTTGTCATCTCCCGTCTGGATTACTGCAACTCACTGTTGGCTGGGCTCCCTGCCTGTGCCATTAAACCCCTACAACTCATCCAGAACGCCGCAGCCCGTCTGGTGTTCAACTTTCCCAAGTTCTCTCACGTCACCCCGCTCCTCCGCTCTCTCCACTGGCTTCCAGTTGAAGCTCGCATCCGCTACAAGACCATGGTGCTTGCCTACGGAGCTGTGAGGGGAACGGCACCTCCGTACCTTCAGGCTCTGATCAGGCCCTACACCCAAACAAGGCACTACGTTCATCCACCTCTGGCCTGCTCGCCTCCCTACCTCTGAGGAAGTACAGTTCCCGCTCAGCCCAGTCAAAACTGTTCGCTGCTCTGGCACCCCAATGGTGGAACAAACTCCCTCACGACGCCAGGTCAGCGGAGTCAATCACCACCTCCGGAGACACCTGAAACCCTACCTCTTTAAGGAATACCTAGGATAGGATAAAGTAATCCTTCTAACCCCCCCCCTTAAAAGAGTTAGATGCACTATTGTAAAGTGGTTGTCCACTGGATATCATAGGTGAATGCACCAATTTGTAAGTCGCTCTGGATAAGAGCGTCTGCTAAATGACTTAAATGTAAATGTAAATGTAAGTATACATTGCCTTGCAAAAGTATTCATACCCCTTGTATTTCTTCAAATTGTATTGTGTTACAAAGTGGGATTAAAATTGATTGAATAGTAATTTGTTGTCAACAAAGAACACCAAATACTCTGTAATGTCAAGTGGAAGAAAAATTTGATGACTAAAATATAGTCATTGCATAAGTATTTTGCCCCTTTGTTTAGGCAAGCCTAAATTAGTTCAGGAGTCAACATATTATGTGATTTGTTAACCCCAATGTATGTGGTCTCTGTGTGAAATAATAGGGGATTACATGTTTTTTAATGACTAACCCTTCCTCAGTCCCCCATACATACTGTAAGCTCCGTCAGTCAAGTATTGAATTTCAAGCACAGATTGAACTTAAAAGATCACGGAGCCTTTCGAAAGCCTCATAAAAGGGCAGTGGTTGTTAGATCGGTACGATATCAAATCAGACAATGAATGTCTCTTTAAGCATGGTCAAGTTAATAATGATGCTTTGGATTATGTATTAAACCAACCCGGACACATAAAAAGGTACAGTCGTCCTTCTGCACTGAGCTGCAGGACAGGAATGGAACTGCTCAGGGATGTTACCATGAGGCCATCGGTGATTGTAAAACAGTTAGAGTTCAATGGCTGTGATGGGAGAAAACTGAGGATGGATCAACAACATTGTAGTCACTCCACAATGGCACAGTTAAAAGAATAATACAAATATTGTAAAACATACATCTTGTATGCAACAAGGCACTAAAGTAATACTGCAAAAAAACGTTTGGCCTAAATGCAAAACCTTATGTTTGGGGCAAGTCCAACACAACAGATCACTGAGTAACTGTTCCCTTATTTTCAAGCATGGTGGTGGATGCATCATGGTACTTGGGAGTTTTTACAGGATAAATAGAAACGGGATGGACCTAAGCACAGGCAAAATCCTAGAGGAAAACTTGCTTCACAACAGACACTGGGCGAGGAATTCACCTTTCAGCAGGACAACCTACAACACAAGGCCAAACCTACACTGGAGTTGCTTACCAAGAAGACAGTGGATGTTCCCGAGTTACAGTTTTGACTTAAATCTGCTTGAAAATCTATTGCAAGAGTTGTAAACTGCTGTCTCGCCACGATCCCCAACATCTTGACAGAGCTTGACTCTAAGAGCTCTTAGAGACTACGACTTTTTTARTTATTTAATTTCTATCAATTACATTTTTTTTCTTAAATCCCGGAGACATGCACAGCTGAGGAACATGCTTCCTGAGTATACTTTTTCATTTCTCTGTAAATTAGATTCTGGGAGTTGAGAAGCGGGTGGTAAATTTAATATAACAAGAAACATGGAGCGATACAAAGTAGGAGTAGCGTCAAGACGTCAACAACAGAAAACAATATTGCCTGGGGAAAGAACCTAAGGGAGTGCCAGATAAAGGGGAGGTAACGAGTGACGGTGTGCCTAATGATGAAGTGCAGGTGCGTGTAATGATGAATGCCAGGTGTGCGTGTTGATGGTTCCCAGGTCCGGTGGTTAGTAAACCAGCGATGTCGAACGCCAAAGGGGAGGAGCGGGAGTAGATGTGACAGTAACCCCCCTCTGACACGCGGCCCCAGCCGCGAAGATGGAAATCACGGATAATGTTGAGATCCAGAATGTCCTCCAGTGGAACCCAACACTGCTCCTCTGGGCCGCACCTTTCCCAGTCCACCAGGTACTGGAGCCGACCCCCACGACGTCGGGTGTCCAGTAGGGATCTGACGGCATAGGCGGGAGCTCACTCGACATCCAGGGGTGTCGTGGGGGACAGTATCAGCAAGGGGACCAGGAACCACCGGCCTGAGAAGGGAGACATGTAAAGAAGGTGACTACTGAGATACAGTAGTCACTGGGAAGCTGTAACCTATACGTCACCTTGTTGACCCTCCAGAGAACCTTGAACGGTCCCACAAACCGGGGGCTCAGCTTCTTGCAGGGCATGTGTAGTGGGTGGTTCCTGGTAGAGAGCCAGACATGATCTCCTGGATGGAACACAGGGGTCTCACTGCAGTGGTGGTCTGCCTGCTCCTTCTGACGGTGGACGGCGCACTGTAGTCTCACGTGAGCCTCGCTCCACACCTTTTCTGCATGCCTGAACCACTCATCAACCACAGGAACTTCGATCTGGCCCAGAGTCCATGGAGCGAGAGCCGGCTGAAAACCCAAAACACACTGGAAGGGAGTCAGCCCGTTGGAGGAGTGATGCAACGAATTCTGGGCATACTCTGCCCATGGAAGGAAATCGGGCCCACTCTCCCTGCCAGTCCTGGCAGTGAGTCCTCAGAAACCTCCAGCTCCTAGGTTCATCCTCTCCACCTGCCCGTTGGACTGAGGCCTATACCCGGAAGTGAGGCTGACCGTGACCCCRAGCTTCTCCATAAAGGCTCTCCATACCCGTGGTATGAATTGGGGCCCACGGTCAGAGACGATGTCCTCCGGAAGGCCATAATGCCGGAAGACCTGCTGGAATAGTTTCTCAGCGACCTGTAGAGAAGTAGGGAGACCAGAGAGAGGGATGAAACGACAGGATTGAGAACATCTATCCACAGCCACCAAAATGGTGGTGAAACCGTCAGAGGAGGGGAGATCAGTGACAAAGTCAGTGGATATATGAGACCAGGCACAGGAAGGAGTTTCCCTGCTGGAGTGTGCCGGGAGGGATTTGGTTTGAGCACATACGGACAGGAGTTGACGTAGCGACTAACATCCTGCGCCAAGGTAGGCCACCAATACWTCTCAGAGATAGATTGGGTAGTTCGCGAAATACCTGGATGTCCAGTGACAACAGCTGTGTGGTGGATGTCCACATCTACGTCCCAGACCACGGGGCTACGACTTGTGAGGAAAAGATTATAGGTGCATTCTGGACAGGATCCTCTCCCAAATCGTAGAGACGGGACAGGGCCTCGGCTTTGGTGTTTTTTTTTACCTGGGTCAACGTGAAATCAAATCTTGTGAAGAAAAGGGTCCACCTTGCTTGCCGTGGATTCAGCTTCCTCGCTGTCTGTATGTACTCCAGGTTCCGATGGTCGGTGAGGATGGCAAATGGGTCCTTGGCGCCCTCCAGCCAGTGTCTCCACTCTTCTAATGCCAACTTCACCACCAGGAGCTCTCGATCACCGATGTCATAATTCCTCTCTGCAGGGGACAGTTTCTTAGAGTACTATGCACACAGATACAATTTCTGTGGATTACCTTATCGTTGGGACAGAACTGCCCCCACGCCCACCTCTCAAGCGTCCACCTCCACCACAAAGGATATTGTGGGATTTGGGTGTTTGAGTAATGGGGCGGAGGTCAAACGTCCCTTGAGAAGATGGAAGGCCTCATTGGCTGCTGGACTCCACACCAACCTTGAGGAGAGAGGTGAGAGGAGCGGCGATGGAGCTGAAGTTCCTGATGAAACGGAGGTAGAAGTTGGCAAACCCAAAAACCGTTGTAATCCATTTATGGTGGTTGGAACTGGCTATGACCTGACCGCATCTACCTTCTTGATGTCCATCTTCACTCCTTGTGGGATGATTTGGTAGCCTAGGAAGGAGACAGTCTCCTGACGATACTGGCACTTCTCAGCCTTGACAAACAGGTGGTTAGCCAGGAGGCATTCCAGGACTACTCGGACGTGAGTGATATGATCCTCCAAGGTAGCCGAGTAGACCAGGATGTCATCGATATACACGACCACCTGGTGTCCGACCATGTCCCGGAACACCATGCCTGGACCACTGACGAAGCATTAGCTAAGCCAAATGGCATCACAAAGTACTCATAGTGACCAGACATCGTACTGAAAGCTATCTTCCACTCATCACCCCCCCCCCCCCCCGGATGAGGATGAGATTGTATGCAGGCCGTAGGTCCAGTTTGGTAAAGAACCAGGCCCCACGGAACACCAACGGGAGAGGGTAACAGTACTTGGTGGTGATTTCATTGAGTCCTCTGTAATCAATACATGAGCGTAACTCTCCATCCTTCTTGGCCACGAAGAAGAAACCAGTGGACGTGCAGATGAAACCTTGTTGGAGCGCCTCATGGATGCACTCCTCCATGGCCTGCGTTTCAGCCATCGACAGAGGGTAGCTGCGTCTGCGCATTGCCACAGCACATGTGAGATATCGAAACAAATAATTGAAAGAGAACTCAAGATTACTTGCGTAACCTACGTCCTCTGATATTATGAGTGAGATATCTCGCAAGAGTGTGAGAAGGTTTGGTATGGTCGAAAATTACCAGCGGGCTCACCTCATTCGCCACTTGCCCCCTGTCTGTCTCCGACAAACACGTGTGATAGGTTCTTCAAGCTTCTGAGATTCTGGTGAACCCAAGGGGCCAGGGTTCCAGTATAGAAGCACCAAGCACGGTTTCGACTGCTCATACAGTTTTTCTTTGGTACTACAGTTTAACTGACACTCGGCCCAGAAAGACAATTTACATACATGGCCACATAGAGAAGTCAGATTTCAAAATTCCTAATAAGACCCTTTAGTCAACACCTTTGTGCACAAGACATCCGTTGAATTATTMAAATAATTGTCACTGAGGCCAAATGTTTTGTCCATAAATCCCAGCCGAATATATTAACATTTATATTCAGCCAGTCTGCCATGTTTTTGGATGACGTGATGACGTCATCACTGCTCGCGCTGCTCCCTGTTTGTACTGAGTGCTAGTGCCAGTGTGAAGTTGGGCCTGAATCGGTGTATGCGAATGTGAGTAGATTACGGCAAAGGTCGGACATCTTGGACACAGTCTCTAGGTCTTATTATACCTCAGTGGGTGAATCCCAGATGTGCGATATCTCACTCATAATATCAGAGAACCTGGGCTATGCAGATATTTCATTTGAATAATAATAATTATATAATAATCCTGAAMCCAGGGGTGTAAAGTACTTAAGTAAAAATACTTTAAAGTACTACTTAAGTAGTTTTGGGGGGATATTTGTATTTTACTTTTATATTTTCGACAACTTTTACTTTTACTCCACTACATTCCTAATAAAAATAATGTACTTTTTACTCGATACATTTTCCCTGACACTCGTTACATTTTGCGTACTTAGCAGGACAGGAAAATTGTCCAATTCACACACTTATCAAGAGAATGTCCCTGGTCATCCCTACTGCCTCTGATCTGGCGGACTCACTAAACACAAATTAAGTGTTTGTAAATTATGTCTGAGTGTTGGAGGGTGCTCCTGGCTATCCATAAAAAAATGTTCACAAAGAAATCGTGCYGTCTGGTTTGCTTAATATAAGRAATGTGAAATGATTTACATTTTGATACTTAAGTATATTTGAGCAATTACATTTACTTTTGATACTTAACTATATTTAAAACCAAATACTTTTAGACTTTTACTCAAGTAGTATGAGGTGACTTTCACTTGAACTTGAGTCATTTTCTATTAAGGTATTTTCTATTAAGGTATCTAGTTCTGACTTTGCTGATAGTTACTTTATTGAGGAAAAGTGTACTTACTATGTCTKTGATATGTGGTTGTCCCACCTAGCTATCGATGAATGCACTAACTTTAAATTGCTCTGGATAAGAGAGTCTGCTAAATGACTTAAATGTAAGTGTAAATGCAATGCAAGTAAGCTTGAGTTTTGTTATAATTTTCATTATGAAAGCATATTCATAAGAACAAGCACGCATCATTGTCTGAAAATACATTTAAACTCTGAGGCGAGTTTCCATCAAAACTATTTGCGCTGGTGTCATACAGGCCGATATCCTCATTTCATTTTGATGATAAGATTCTCACCAAAAAAGGTGTGCATCGTGAAGGCCGAAATCCTTATTGAATGTTAATCATTGGATTCTATTTTCATTTATAATTTAGCCATTTAGTAGCCATTTAGTAGTAAAACCTTTGTGCATCGTACAGGCCAATATCCTTATTGAATGTTGATTCTCAAAAAAAGAAGAAAGGATTTAATAAATGCAGAAATGCTTTAACATCAACAGATTCTTTGACATTACATTGGTGCAGACTAGCTTGAAATACTTTCTGAGTAGTAGAAGACTCTTGAAATGAAAATAATTTGAAACAAAACAGTGTGAAGTTCTTGCCAACTTGATATTGTAGTGCTGATCAAGTAATCAGTATTTAATCTGTAACTAGCTGTAAATGGAGTCTAGCCTTTCAGTGGGTGGCAGTSGAAGCCAAATATAATAAAAGTAGGCTTATACTGTTGGTATTTTATTGGTGAGGATGGGGCCTGTCCTTTGGGGCACTTGGAGATATTGCCTGATTGAAATACATATACGTGTCAAGAGGTCTGTGAGCCTCTGATATTGCGCCTGGGATACTAAGGTAAATATGAAATTCCTGTTTCTATGGCTACCAATGTTCCTCACCGGCTAATAAAAAATTGACATAAAAACCGAGAAGGCAGCTTTCATGGTGTGACGTGAGAGGAAGCCAAGGGAACGCATCTTCATGAGTTAACTTTTAGCTATGAAACAAAAGCTTTTAGTAAAAGCTTAAAATTAGGTTTGTGTATGTTTTATTCTTTTGCTCTTGAAGCTCCTACCAGTGAGATTTCATTCCTGTTCCTAGAGCATGAGTGTGTGTGTGTGTGTGTACAGTATGTGGGTGTGGGTGTGTTAGTGTTTTGTACTCAGAGGGATCCGTTGATGTGATTTGGATGATGAACGATGTGTCATGCTCCCGTACACACCTGAGGATGACGACTTCATGTGTTTGATATCTCCCTGGGGTCTGAGAGGGGCTTCAGAGGCCATGCCCTGAGTGTGGTCCGGCTCTGAGTGTCGCAGTCCCCACCCAAACGTACAGCTCTCCCAGTGTACATTTGATGGTAACTGTGCCAGCCATTACATCAGGAGATATCAATTTGTCTAAGGGGTTAAATCTCCGGTACCGGGTGAATAACAACAAACCAAAATTCACTTGTAAATAAAACTATGAGAAGGAGTGACATCCTGAATCTAAATCAGATTTGTGGCTATTAATCATTGAATATCGAATAATGTTTGTTTGTTAATGAAATAGTGAGGAAATATCCTCGGCCAGGCTTAGTTGACGCAYTGCATACCATTTGTTTTCTCTCCAGTGAAAGACTGGAAATAATTTGGATGAGGGATTAGGTTGGAGGCCTGTCAGGTTGAATGYATCAGACAACATCCGATCCCGAATTTGTGACACATCTTTCTGGCTGCTTGTAGAGGGCAAAGGAAGGCTATCACATCCGTGCTCAGAGACTGCTGCAACGCGGATGTCTTTCCTACCCTGCGCTACGGTAACAAAGACCCTTTCACTTCAGCTCATTCACCGGGGCTAAGGGATCGAGGAGAAGGAGAATCTATCGCATCTGAAGGCTAATATCAATATCTCAACATGTGTACGACGCTCTCAGGCTCTCAGAGCAATTACATAGCAGTTACATAGCTCCTGTAGGTCTCTCTTAGAAGAGAACGAGCAGTGCTTATAAAATGTTTTCCCAAGTTACCAAACAACAAAGGAGCAGTGACAATCATGATCATTTCATTGCCCTGTTTCTCGCTGGAAACAGATATTTTTAGCTTTCTGTTTAGTGAAAACTTTTGAGATGTTCCTCTTTCCCGCTGTGTACTGTTATACTGCAAAGGATTTATTCAAGCGCTAGAAACATCTTTCCTGTGCCAGGAAATGCTTCCTATAGCGCCAAGTTGTGCTAAAAATATGAGTTTATATTAGTTATATTAGTTAACTTTGCTGAGTTATTTGTAACTGTGTACGTACTAAAGCACACCATTTTCTGTTGAGCATATTGAGTGTAGGATTTAGATGCCCTTTATGCGGTAATTAAACAGCTCAGCAAATACATAGCAGCTGCAGTCACAAAGCATATGCTTCTGGATCCGAATTAAAGTGAAAAACTATAAATAAACACATGGCCGTTTCTGCGGGGAAGTTGCTGTCAGAAATGTGGCAGTGAGGGCAATTACGGGCTCCATAAATGACTCACCAGTGAGATTCCAATCACACAGTAGGGGGGTTCAGAGGAAGAAGTTTGTTGTCTTTTAAACTTTGTAAAAAGCTGACTCAAAGACAACCAACTGTGGGTGTCGATAGAACCGGCGCTATATGAAAGACGGAACGTAGGCCTATATATTTCTGTTTTACTGTGTGCAATGAAAACACATGAATTAAACATAGGGTATGTCTATTATTGCTCAGCTGGCTGAGTGACACCTCATTAAAAGGTTGTCATTATGAGGGAGGGGAGAAATAAGACACGTTACAAGCCATTTTCAGCAATCATTGTTATTTCATTTGTGTTTGCTTGTCCTTTTTGTGAAATAGTGTAATGGGCCACCAATTTTAGATAATTAATAGATTTGTAGTATGCCTAGCTTTGGTGTGAGACGTTCAACTTACAGACCATGAAAGAGCATAGTGGACACTGAGCAGACAGCCATTTTGGAAGATAATCGGACCTATTATTAATGTTTCTTATGGGTTTGAATCTAGGCCATGTGTAAATGTCACCCGTGTTCTTTTTCCAATTATGACTATCGGTTGAAAATTACTGCCATCATCTTGATTGGTTCCAAATGCTCTCTTATCCAAAGTGGTGTATGTTCCCCAAGCAGTATACACACGACCATCCTTGTGTGGACATTTCCTTCAAAAGGTTTCATTTGAGAGACATATGCACTTCTTTGAGAACCTTCACATGATACTCCAGTTCTACTTAAGCTGAAACCAAACCAATCTGCTTTGTCCCACATAGACACTGTATTCCTTTATTGTTATGAGACTAATTGCCTTGAATGTCAAACTGTGTCTCTCTGAATCGGCCTTTCTCACTTCAGCTTAATCAATTACATGTTCTTTGAAACACAACGGCTTCGCTTGCGAGACTGTGTTAACTTACTTCAGTTTTCTCACAGTGTTCTCCATTCATGCATTTGAACGTGGCGCTGAAGGCACACAGGGAAATGTGTTCATCCAGCTCTCCTGTCAATGTGGTAAATGCCAAAGAGCAATTAGCCTCCTGTGGGCCTCACCGCTGGGTGTTCCATCAGTAGACACTCATACAAATCAGGCTTAAGCAGCCCCTTCTCAGCCTGACAGCAGCCTCGGCCCTGCCTGCCTGGCTGCCTCAAGGCCACTGGCACAGCTGCCCGGGCAGAATTAACTTACTCTGGCTTAGGGCGCTGATATCCATGCCTAATTGTTGGGCTTTGTTGTTCTCCGCCTCTTGTCCACGTTGTAGTGTTCAAACCAGTGAAGAACGACTGCCTCCTCTTATTAAGGCTTTGAAGTAAAAGGCCGACCACCGTACTGCAGGCATTGTTTGCGGAAAACAGGATCACCATTATAGTGAATGGGAAAAATGTCAATCTTCACAGTCAATCTTTATGTAAATACAACTTTTTTTCGAAGGCAATAATTGCTTCTATTACACCAGATGTATGTCCTTGAACCAATTATTTTTAAATCACTAACAGAATAAGTTAGAAGGAACATTTAGTAGCTATTGGCAGCCTGCAGTACCCCGTGTCGGCCATCAACTTGAGATAATGAGAGGAGGCAGCAATGAGCTAGCCTGCAACATCACTTTCTGGAGTAGCTCAAACTGTGCATGGTACGTCTCCATGAGACTCCATTTTAACCCAACTACCTTGGCTTCAAATGTGCTATTGAGTCTTCACATAAGAATTAATGGTGTCACATACAGTCAGTGATTCAAACGTGTCACTGAAATATGCAAATTGCTCTACATTGAGATAATAATGTTTATACTTATCTCTTGAAAAATGCTGTACCTTGGGTATTACACACTACACTTGACATGAACTTTCAGTCAAATAAAGTAAGTAGTATTATGTACTGGCAGATTCTATTGAATGTTGATCATATGATTCTCACCCAAAAAACTGTGATTCATGCAGGCCAACATCCATACTGAACATTGATCGCAATACATGTAAGATCTGAGTATATATATTTGAAATAACATGGTATATGATTGATGCTTTGTATTGTCAACTGTTGTAAGGAGACATAGTTTATCCCAGGTGGATACAGATTACCCGCTTTGTACAGATTCCTACTTGACTTTCACAGATTCCTACTTGACTTTTTCATCGACTTTCACTCAGAGGGCCTGGCTGCACTGGGTATGTGCTTGTATGTTCTTATTAGCGTGTTTATGTCTGACACGGAATAGAGGACAAAACTAATTTTTTTCACTACAGTACATATATTTCTGCCCAGTTTGAGCGGCATACGCAACCGGCATTGTGCTATTCTCCAGAGTAGAAGTGCTGATCTACGTATCTAGAATCAGGTCCCCCCTGTCCATTCATTATAATCTAAAAGGTAAAACTGATCCTAGACCAGCACTCCTACTCTGAGACGAATACAGGCGTAGAAAAAGCATTATTGGGCAGGATCAGTATTGACCTCATCCTATGCCTCTGGCAGTGTATAAAAATAGACCCAGACAAGCATTCTAGACATATTTTCACCCTCCCGAACAAAGGAGTCAAAGTTGACAGATTGTGGATACCAATCGGAAGACAGTAATAGGGCTTATAATTTATGAATGTGAATTAGAAATGCAGATGATTCTATGAGTCACCGTGGCTCTTCGACCATAGAGTGGTGGAGGGTGGGGTCGGCTGTGGCTACAGTTCCTAGACCGATTGAGATCTGGGGACAGATCTGCTGATTAATGGCTGTGTGATACAGTAGTGGCACTCCGCTAGGATGAGTCAGGGATGATGCTGCAGTGTAGGTAAAATAAACATGCTTATGTCTTACCCTTCACTCCTTGCACAAATACTGTACATTATCTTGATGATATGAAGACCTGGATTAACTTTAAAGGGAAACGTCACAAACATTTCAATTGTATCTCATCTGATGGTTAACTAGAAGGTAGTCTATGGACCCAGAGAGTCAAAGACCCATGATTTTGGCTTTATGTATTTAGCTACACTAAAAGCCCTGCTGTACCTGAATTGTAATGATGTAAAAAAAAAAAAGAGCGTGCACAAAAACAGCGACTGGAAAATCCTCCAGTGTGGCTTCCTCCTCTTTATGTGGCTTCGCCCATAAATTTAGCGGACTCATTAGCTGAGTCATTCCACCAATTCGATGCCTTTTGAGAAGTGTAACTTGGTAAAAAAAAAACAACACTTGATTTCATCTCATTTTAACATTGTCATAAAGAGCACATGTTCAACTTCATAAAAAAGGTGTTTTCCCATCTCAAGAGGTCAATAAAAAAATACTGTAGTAAGTGCCAAATAAAGTAACAGGGTTGATCGTGACAGGGTTGGCAAGTTCATCTTAAATCAACCATAAATCCCCTTGTATTATGGGGAATGGAAGCTTGCTGTGTGCAACCAGGAGTGGCAATTGGATGCAAGCTTCAATTCAAATGGTTTTCACTGTTAAACAATTTCTAGCCTTTCTATCTGTGGGTAACAGGGTTGATGTGTTATTGTCAGTTTTCCAACTCAAAACACCAGAAAATTGCCTAAAACACACCATTTAGTGTTTAGCATATTTAGTGTAGGATTTAGATGCCCTGTTATGCAGTAATTAAACATCCCAGTACATCCCACTATGATTTGACTATTAGACGTTCAATGTTTCTTTTGATGTTTAAAAAAAAAAAAGAATAGTTTTACCATATTCAAATGAGAGTTCAGTTCAACAGGGTTGACCTAAAAATGAGGGACAGACGTAAATGAATCACTACTCACTTGAAGTAAATAATAATCTTCAGAAATGACTGTCAAAGCAACAACATAACTAGGGCTTTACAATGATGGTGAAAACTTTGACAAATGTTGGGGTTAAGTTGGTTAAAATCTTCCTAAAAGTCAGAGGATGCACAGGCGGACATGTCAAAATGCTGAATTTTGGTACTTCAACACGTCTTTAATCATTAAAAAAAATTGATTTATTGAATTCTCCAAGTGGTTTATATTAAAGGGCACTACATTTAATATAACAGCATTTCATAATTAATTATTGGTGCATCCTTTCTATTTCAAATATCAAAGGGCACTCTTTTCGTGGAACGACCAAGCTGCATCTATAGAGCATTTGAATGGGCCTTCCATGTCAACAACAACACCACCACAGAGTGGGTTTCTGAGAAAGGTAGAGAATGAATTAAACGTATCTTATATTTCTCCACCTTTTCTTGTTCTTACAGTAGGCTTTGTCATGCACTGTAATGTTCTTACAGGGTTTTTGGTGTTAAGCCTTATGGAACAAATACATGGATTTCACATGTGAACATATGTGAAGTTAATGTGATAACATGTGAAGCAACATATGATAAGATGAACCTACACATGACAACATTTGAGCACGTGAAAACATGATGTCATGCGAAATAAATGTGACAAAATGGGGATGCAACATTTGACAAAATATTTTAGCACATGTGAAAACCCAGGTATCAAATGTCATTGAGAATATTTTACTTTAAAAGGCATAGTTAACATTAATTAATTACAGTTATGGTCCCCAGCAGGCTTTGTCTAGTTCCCTTTGTTCCAGGGACGTCTCCAATAATGTTTTTAGAACATTGTGTCAAGTATTGTATTTTTACAGCTAAGTTAACATGTTAGTGTTAAATGACAGCATGCTGCTGTCTTGAGACTCAACCTCACTCAGGATTTGACTCACAGCCTCTTGGTTGCTAGGTACCTGAAGTTCCTGCTGTGCCACAAGGTCTGTGGAAATAATGGAGATTGGTTATACATACTGTATATTGCCAATAATACATTTCTGCACTTTGTTTAAAGTATATACAACAACTTGAAGGTTATTATTTATATAAAATGATAGTATGCTGCTGTATTTTGATTTCAATTAGTGTAAAATATATTGTACTGTGACTACACCCGGGCCTCAGCCTTAACTGGGATTTGAATTTATAACCTCTTGGTCGCTAGCAACCTGAAATCTCCTGCTACATGTCCTGCTATATCACCAGGTCTGTGAGCATAAAATAGATATGGCCACAGGCTAATTGGCAATAATACATTTCTGCACTTTGCTAAAAGCTGCCTAGAATCTAGTAAATAATTGTACAATTATCACTACCAACGTAACATCAATGTAAAACTAGCAGTGCTCAGGGACACTTGTCATAGATGAATGCTTTGGGGATTTGAACTTGCAACCACATGGTTGAGTGCTGAAAGGAATTTTATCATATCTGTACATTATAGGAACACCTGTGATTACGAAAGTACAATGACTAATGTTTTGCTTTAGCTTGAGATTAGGAATCAGTGGTAGAGACTTTGTAAGTGCATGAAGAGGTCAACTGTACAACAGTCAGATGTCTGTGTGTTGAAACTATACTTTCAGTTCCTGTTGATACTATTTTCTAGTCTTACTTCTGCTAGCACATTGTAGCAATAGGAGGAAGAAGGATTGGGAAACTAACTGCAAATAACAATAAGCTGAACTCCGCCTAGCAGAGACATCTTTGTATTAGAAACTATTAATTATGAGCTTATATGGTATTAAAGTTAAGGGAGTACCCTTGGTGGGGTGATCCTCAGTAGGGGATAAAAAGGGAAAACACCATCTTTTGTACTGAGTGTGTTACTTGCAAATTACTGTAAGTGTATACTCCAGGTTGCAATCTGGCTTGCAATCCTTATTAAACAAACTAACCTCTGATCAAAGAAGTTTCCTGTGGTCTCTTGTATAAACATAGGGCAGAATTCCCTTACAGTGCATCAATGTTTCTGCAGTGCCACCAGGTTTGTACTTATTGCTTGGAACATGTATTAAGACATAAAAAAATTAAATAAGGGTATTGTTAGGGTACAGTGTTGTTCCCTGGTGTACAAAAAAGTCAAAGGTACTAAGAACTCACATGTTACAGTTCGGCACCTTGTAGGTATAATGGGACATTTTTCAATCCAATATTTTGAGTATAAGGTGCGATCATTACTGTGCTTTGATAGGTGGGGGAAATGTACTGGTAGGGTGCATTCGCATATTTTGGGGTGTGGTCAAATATATATGTATTTGTGCCAACCGTCAGTGGAAGTGTTGTAGCAGTTTAAGTGTTAAATGGTTATGCTGATGCAAGTTGAACTCACCCTTTGACACTGTCTGTTCTACAAACTTTGTAAGCGTATGTGTCACTAATGAGCTGCACTGTAGTGAAATCATGTGTGTTTGGAACACATCACGTTAAATCTCACATGTGAAAATTTGGTTTTGGAACACTTCACATGACAAGTTTCACATGTGAAATCATGTGGTTTTGGAACTCCTGACATGCGACATTTCACATGTGAAATCATGTGTAATCATGTGTTTTTGGAAGACTTCACATGTGACGTCACCTGAAATCATGTGCAAACATGTTTTGGGAACACTCGACGTGAGATTATGTTGTCATGTGTAGTTATGGTATTATGTTATCACATGATGAAATGTGCATTCCCATGTGTTACATTTGTTTCACATGTATTTCACATGAAATCATGTTGTCACATGTTTAGTGTCACGTTATCACATGTTGCTTTCCATGTTTTCCATGTTATCACATTAACGTCACATGAGATCACTTGAAATTCATGTCTTTTTTTCCGTAAGGGTGAAGACCATGTTAGGATTTTTGTAAGATGTTCTCAAGACATTTGGTTTACCAGTCGTCAGGATGTCCCAAATCATCCCAAACCATTATTAAGAAAAGTAATGGTATGGCTGTTCAGCTAAAATATGACCCCACCTGGGATTTGATCAATCTCTGAATTTGAAGTGCGCTGGTCTTTCTGCTACACCACAAAGTCTGTAACATTCCCCTACACATTCATTACCTATAATACAGTGCCTTCAGAAAGTATTCACACCCCTTTACTTTTACCCCATGCGTCTGCTATGCGTCTTACCCCATAATGTCAAAGTGGAATTATGTTCTTAGATTTTTCTTTACAAATGAAAAGCTGAAATGTCTGTGTCAATAAGTATTCAACCGTTGTTATGGCAAGCCTAAGTAAGTACAAATGTGCTTTACAAGTCATATAATAAGTTGCATGGGCTCACTCTGCATGCAATAAGTGTGTTTAAAATTATTTTGGAATGACTACCTCATCTTTGTAGCCCACACATACAATTAAATGTAAGGTCCCTGCATTGAGCAGTGAATTTCAAACACAAAGATTCAACCACAAAGACCAGTGAGGCTTTTCAATGCCTTGCAAAGAAGGGCACCTATTGGTATATGGGTAAAACAATTAAAAAGCAGAAAGTGAATATCCCTTTGAGCATGATGAAGTTATTAATTACACTTTGGATGGTGTATCAATACATCCAGTCACTACAAAGATACAGGTGTCCTTCCTAACTCAGTTGCCGGAGAGATTAGGAAACCGCTCAAGGATTTCACCATGAGGCCAATGGGTGACTTTAAAACAGCTACAGTGGCTTGCAAAAGTATTCACCCACCTTGGCATTTTTCCTATTTTGTTGCCTTACAACCTGGAATTAAAATAGATTTTTTGGGGGTTTGTATCATTTGATTTACACAACACGCCTACCACTTTGAAGATTTATTACTGTGAAACAAACAAGAAATAAGACAAAAAAACAGAAAACTTGAGCGTAACTATTAACTATTCACCCCCCAAAGTCAATACTTTGTAGAGCCACCTTTTGCAGAAATTACAGCTGAAAGTCTCTTGGGGTATGTCTCTATAAGCTTCGCACATCTAGCCACTGGGATTTTTGCCCATTCTTCAAGGCAAAACTCTCTGTTCCAATACATTTAAATGTTTCCCCTTAAACCACTCGAGTGTTGCTTTAGCAGTATGCTTAGGGTCATTGTCCTGCTGGAAGGTGAACCTCCGTCCCAGTCTCAAATCTCTGGAAGATTGAAACAGGTTTCCCTGAAGAATTTCCCTGTATTTAGCGCATCCATCATTCTTTCAATTCTGACCAGTTTCCCAGTCCCTGCCGATGAAAATGGTGTTCTCGGGGTGATGAGAGGTGTTGGGTTTGCGCCAGACATAGCGTTTTCCTTGAAGGCCAAAAAGCAACATTTGTGTCTCATCTGACCAGAGTACTTTCTTCCATATGTTTGGGGAGTCTCCCACATGCCTTTT